>NC_073384.1:1196577-1473399 GCF_028641065.1 Leucoraja erinaceus | reverse complement strand
TTGTGTACTCGAGCACTAAAGCCTACAACACGAGGGGACAAGATTTACAATTGGTAATCAAAAACCAATTACCTACAAACCGGGAATGTCTTTGGCTTTCTCACACAGAGAGGGTGAGTCTGGGAATCCTGTATCAGAGGGCAGGGAGGCAGGTTCTATGGTACTTCAAGAGAGAGCTAGCTGGGCCTTAAAGAAGCGGAGTCCAGGGGATATGGGAGAAAGGCAGGAACGGGCCTGAGGGGGGGGTCCTGATTGGGGGGATCAGCAGATATCAGTGAGTGTAGGTGCTGGATGAAGGGGCCGAATGGCCCTACTCCGACTATGTATATTGGGGAGGAAAACCGGAGCTCCTGACAGGAACAGGTGGGAACATACAAACTCGACAGCAGCACCATAGTCGGATTCGAACCGGGTCTCTGGTGTTGTAAGGCAGTAAGGTAGTTCAACCACAACACACCGCCCACAGTGAGAAGGGCACAAAGATTAAAGGAGATGTGCGGGGCAAGTTCTTCTTATACACAGAGGGTGGTGGGTGCCTGGAACGAGCTGCCTGGGCTGATGGTGGAGGCAGATACCATGGTGGCCTTTGAGAGGCTTTTAGATAGGTACATGGATATGGAGGGATATGCGGTAGAGGAGATACCTCATGTGCAGGTAGAGAAGCTTAGTTTAACCTGACAGCATGTTCAGTATGGTCATTGTGGGCTGAAGGGCCTGTTCCTCTACTGTTCTGCATACAACTGTAATTGTTTATTCAAAGATAATCTGTCATGTTCATAAGTGTTAGGAGCAGAATTAGGCCATTCGGCCCATCAAGTCTACTCCGCCATGCTATCATGGCTGATCTATCTCTCCCTCCTAACCCCATTCTCCCGCCTTCTCCCCATAACCCCTGACACCCGTACTGATCAAGAATCTATCTATCTCTGCCTTAAAAATACCCATTGACTTGGCCTCGCCAGCCTTCTGAGGTATTGAATTCCTCCTCAACTCCACCTTCCTAAAGGAACATCCTTTAATTCTGAGGCTGTGACCTCTAGTCCTGGACTCTCCAACTAGTGGAAACATCCTCTCCACATCCACTCTATCCAAGCCTTTCACTTTTAGTTTAGTTTAGATTAGAAATACAGTGTGGAAACAGTCCCTTTTCAGCCCACCGAGTCCGGACCGCCCAGCGATCCCCGCACACTAACACGACCCTGCACACACTAGGGACAACTTATACATTTATACTAAGCTAATTAACCTACAAACCTGCACGTCTTTGGAAGGTCTCGGAGAAAACCCACGTGGTCACGGGTAGAACGTACAAACTCCGTACAGGCAGCACCCGTAGTCGGGATCGAACCCGGGTCTGGTGCTGATAGCGCGGTAAAGGCAGCAACTCTACCGCTGCGCCGCCGTGCACCATGTTCACTATTCGGTGAGTTTCACTGAGGTTCCCCCTCATCCTTCTGAACTCTAGCGACTGTCCGGGAAGGACATTCTTGCTATTGACGGAGTGCAGCGTAGGTTTACAAGGTTAATTCCCGGGATGGCGGGACTGTCATATGCTGAGAGAATGGAGCGGCTGGGCTTGTATACTCTGGAGTTTAGAAGGATGAGAGGTAATCTCATTGAACCATATAAGATTGTTAAGGGTTTGGACACGCTAGAGGCAGTGAACATGTTCCTGATGTTGGGGGAGTCCAGAACCAGGGGCCACAGTTTAAGAATAAGGGGTAAGCCATTTAGAACGGAGACGAGCAAACACTTTTTCACGCATTGAGTTGTGAGTCTGTGGAATTCTCTGCCTCAGAGGGCGGTGGAGGCCGGTTCTCTGGATACTGTCAGGAGAAAGCTAGATAGGGCTCTTAAATATAGCGGAGTCAGGGGATATGGGGAGAAGGCAGGAACGGGGTACTGATTGTGGATGATCAGCCATGATCACATTGAATGGCGGTGCTGGCTCGAAGGGCCGAATGGCCTACTCCTGCACCTATTGTCTATTGACTACAGGCACAGTGCCGTCAAACATTCATCATATATTGTTCAAGAAGGAACTGCAGATGCTGGAAGATCGAAGGTACACAAAAATGCTGGAGAAACTCAGCGGGTGCAGCAGCATCTATGGAGTGAAGGAAATGGGTGACGTTTCGGGCCAAAACCCTTCTTCAGACTGAAACGTCACCCATTTCCTTCACTCCATAGATGCTGCTGCACCCACTGAGTTTCTCCAGCATTTTTGTGTACCATTCATCCGTGTACCCGGTAGGCGGCGCGACTCTGGTCAGCAGCGGCCTCTGCAGCCTGTCCGCGTTTTTATTATTTTTTTGTCTATGTTTATATGTAGCTTTTGTTATTTTTTGTTGGGGTGTGTGTGTGGGGGGATGGGGGTGGGATGGGAGGGAGGGGGAAACTTTTAAATCTCTCCCTGCACTGGAGACCCGACCTTTTCTCGTCGGGTCTCAGTTGTCGTTGGGGCTGCAACGAGGAGCGGCCTCCAACAGAAGAAGACCGGGGACTCTGGTGCCGACGACTCACCTCACCGTCGCGGCGCTGGCCGAGCCCAGAGCGGGTGGAGCGGTGGTGGAGCGCTGCCGCTGCCGCTGCTGATGCGGAGGCTGCTACTGCGGGTCTGCGGACGGCGGCACCGGGAGCCCGCGGGTCCCTGGAGGGAGACCGCTTTTCAGGGCTCCTGCAACGGCGACTTCTCCCGCCCGAGTTGCGGGGTCGAAGAGCTCCTGGAGCGGGACCTACATCACTGCCCCGCGTGGCTTGGAATGGCCGCGGGACTCTGCGAGCGCACGCCGGGGGCTCTAACAGCAAGACCCGGTGTGCGACCTCGCACCACCCGGCGTGGCTTTAATGGCCGCGGGACAATCGCCATCGCCAGCCGGGGGCTTTGACTTTGACATCGGGGGGGGGGGGGGGGGGGGGGAGGGAGAGTGCAGTGGAGAGAGATAAGTTTTTTTTTTTGGCCTTCCATCACAGCTATGTGATGGGTGTTTATGTAAAATGTAAATTATGTTGTGTCTGGGGTCTATTTGTGTGTAATGTTTGGCTGCAGAAACGGCATTTCGTTTGGACCTCCAGGGGTCCAAATGACAATTAAATAGACTATTGACTATTGACTACTATTGACTATCATATGTGAACCCACTAATTGTGGGCCAAAAGGCCTGGCTCCTGTGCTGTTCTGTTCATAACAGTAATGACAGTTTATTTCAAGATGATCCGTCAAAGCTCTGTTTGATCATTGGGGAAACATAATAAAGAACATCTGACACAAAGCAGCATTTTACATTCCAACATTTACCAACCAGGCCAGGAACAAAAACATAAACATGGTGACCATCAAAGCAGAAAGAAAGGTTGAAATCTGTTGTGTTACAAATTGTTCTGAATCGGGTCATTTGATCCCAAGACGTGTTTCAGCTGCAAGATGTACTTAGTTAAAGGTGGTTACTCATTAGAGAGTTTCCCCATGTTGTTGATGTAATAATGGCGAGCTGCCCGAGGCTGTTTTGTTTCTCAACGTGCCGCTGTTCAGAAGAAAACAACCCTGCTGCAATCAGGGACAATTATAATGTGTAAAGAATCTTGCAAAGCACAAGGTGCTAGAGGATAGACACAAAATGCCGGAGTAACTCGACGTGACTGGCAGCATCCCTGGAATCCAGAGATGCTGCCTGCCCCGCTGAGTTACTCCGGCATTTTGTGTCTGTCTTCGGTTTAAACTGGCATCTGCAGTTCCTTCCTACAACGTGCTGGAGGAACTCAGCGGGTCAGGCAGCATCCGTGGAGGGAATGGGGCGGTGACGTTTCGGGTTGGGGCCCTTCTTCAGACTGATGGCAGAAAGTCGGAGGAAGGTGGAAAAGAGAGGTGGGTGTGGGACAGGACGTGGATACAGGTGAGGTGGTCGGCATGTTGATGGCAGATGTGTGGAGTAAGTGACAAGGGAGATGAAAAGGAGATAAATGGGGACACAAGGAACTGTAGATCATTAATATTTCATTATTATTAATGTTTAGTGTTTTCTGAGTCATTCGTAACTGTCACTGTATGTCATGGTTTTACTTGTGGGCGGAGCACCAAGGCAAATTCCTTGTATGTGAATACTTGGCCAATAAACTTACTTACTTACTTACTTACTTACCTAGATGCTGGTTTACGAAAAAGGTGCAAAGTGCCGGATAACTCAGCGGGTCAGGCAGCATCTGTGGAGAACATGGATAGGTGACGTTTCACAGAGTGCTGGAGTAACTCAGCGGGTCAGGCAGCATCTATGGAGAACATGGATAGGTGACGTTTCACAGAGTGCTGGAGTAACTCAGCAGGTCAGGCAGCATCTGTGGAGAACATGGATAGGTGACGTTTCAGTGCTGGAGACGAAATCCTTGGCTGAGCAAACAAGCTTGGTTTAGCAATGTTGGCTTAATTGGAATTAAAATATTCCTTCCACAAGGCTCCTTGAACTCGGGCGGCGGGGCGGTAGATGTACTGCCTTACAGGGCTTGCAGCACCAGGCACCTAGGTTTGATCCTGACTACGGGTGCTGTCTGTACGGAGTTTGCACGTTCTCCCCGTGACCGAGTGAGTTTTCACCGAGATCTTCGGATTCCTCCCACACTCCAATGACGTACAGTTTTGTAGGCTAATTGTCTTGGTGTAAGTGTAAATTGTCCCTTGTGTGTGTGTAGGGTAGTGTTAGTGTGTGGGGATCACTGGTCGGCACAGACTCGTTGGATCAAAGTGCCTGTTTCCACGCCGTATCTCCAAACTAAATCAACTTAATTTTGTTGACACCAATGCTCCATGTCATTATCTGCCATACCATTAATTGGGTAGATATTTTGATCGTGTTATAAAGCACCTACCTCCTCGTGAAACACACAGGCACATAGACAAGCTGGAGAGAAGATTTACAAGGATGTTGCCAGGACGTGAGGGCCTGAGCTATAGTGATAGTGGTGCAGTGGTAGAGTTGCTGCCTTACAGCACCAGAGACCCGTGTTCAATCCTGACCTCGGGTGCTGTCTGTACGGAGTTTGCATGTTCTCCCTGTGACCACAGTCAATATGGTCAATATGACTGGTCAACACAGTCAATATGTTCAAGAAGGAACTGCAGATGCTGGAAAAATCGAAGGTGGACAAAAATGCTGGAGTAACTCAGCGGGTGAGGCAGCATCTATGGAGCGAAGGAATGGGTGACGTTTCGGGTCGAGACCCTTCTTCAGACTCCTTCTTCAACCTACCAACCAGTCAATATGCTCTCTACCGCACACATGTGGTCTCTACCGCACACACTCTTGAACATCAAAAAAACGAAGGAGCTGATCATGGACTTTAGGAGGGCACATCATCCGAGGACGTACACTCCATTGAGGATAAATGGGGATCCTGTGGATAGGGTGAACTGTTTTAAATATCTGGGAGTCCACATCTCCGAGGATATGACATGGGCATGACACGCCTCAGCACTCGTGAGTAAGGCAAGGCAGCGCCTTTACCACCTCAGGCAATTGAGGAAATTCAGAGTGTCTTCGAGGATCCTCCAGTGCTTCTACGCAGCGGCGGTGGAAAGCATCTTGTCCGGGAACATTACCATCTGGTTTGGGAATTGCTCTGCCAAGGACAAGAAGGCTCTGCAGAGAGTAGTGCGTTCGGCCGAACGCACTATGGGAACTTCACTCGCCCCCCCTGCAGGAACTATACATCAGGAGGTGCAACTCCAGAGCAAATAAAATCATGGGAGACCCCTTCCACCCCTGCAACGGACTGTTCCAGCTGCTACGGTCAGGCAAACGCCTCCGTTGCCATGCGGTGAGAACGGAGAGGTTGAGAAGGAGTTTCTTCCCAGAGGCCATTCGGCCTGTAAATGCCTATCTCACCAGGGACTAACTCTACTGAACGTTTTTCCTTCCAATATTTATTATGTAAAAGAATATGTGTGTTATGATTGTGTTTATAATTTGTTTGGTTGTTTTGTTGTTTGTCTTTTGCACAAAAGTCCGCGAGCATTGCCACTTTCATTTCACTGCACATCTCGTATGTGTATGTGACAAATAAACAAAATAAACAAACAATGTAGAAGTTCAAGAGGGTTTTCATTGACATACCCAATCTCCGTGATCTTCGAAGGTAGTAGAGGCATTGTTGGGCTTTCTTGATGATTGTATCAATGTGCTGGGTCCAGGCCCGATCTGTAGAGACGTGCGCGCCCAGGAGCCAGCACCACAGCCGTGGTTTTCACGATCATAACACGGTGATATGTGCAATCTTTTAAAGGAGAAGTTTGGAGCAGCTCCCAAGATTCTAAACTTATGTAAGATTAACCTAACAATGGATGACAGGCTCACAAACTGCTGAGGAGAAATCTGTGGAAAATGTTCATGAATTTAATGTAATAGAAAAAGAGAAGAAATATCCTTTGAGGGAAAAGAATATGATAAATGACTGAAGGGTAAGGGATAACTTAATATTGAGAGCAGAAAGTCACAAGAATTTGCAGTCTTAATGCCTGCGAGAATATAAACAGCTATGAAGTCAAAACTAATAATAAGAAACAGAAAATAGGGAATAGATTCTTCTAATAAATACCACAATCAAAACCTGCTTCCAGTTGAGATATAGACAATAGACAATAGGTGCAGGAGGAGGCCATTCGGCCCTTTGAGCCAGCATCGCCATTCAATGTGATCATGGCTGATCATCCACAATCAGTACCCCGTTCCTGCCTTCTCCCCATATCCCCCTGACTCCACTATCTTTAAGAGCCCTATCTAGCTCTCTCTTGAATGTATCCAGAGAACCGGCCTCCACCGCCCTCTGAGGCAGAGAATTCCACAGACTCACAACTCTCTGTGAGAAAAAGTGTTTCCTTGGCTCCGGGTGCTCCGGTTTCCTCCCACATCCCAAAGACGTGCGGGTTTGTTGGACTAAATGGTTTGTCAAGGAAGACTCTCTCTAACTTCTACAGGTGCACAGTAGAGAGCATGCTGACCGGTTGCATCGTGGCTTGGTTCGGCAATTTGAGCGCGCTGGAGAGGAAAAGACTATAAAAAGTAGTAAACACTGCCCAGTCCATCATCGGCTCTGACCTTCCTTCCATCGAGGGGATTTATCGCAGTCGCTGCCTCAAAAAGGTTGGCAGTATCATCAAAGATCCACACCATCCTGGCCACACACTCATCTCCCTGCTACCTTCAGGTATAAGGTACAGGAGCCTGACCAGGTTCAGGAATAGCTACTTCCCCACAGCCATCAGGCTATTAAACCTGGCTCGGACAAAACTCTGAACATTAATAACCACTTTCTGTTATTTGCGCTTTATCAGTTTATTTATTCATGTGTGTATATATTTATACCATGGTATATGAACACATTTATCTGTTTTGTAGTAAATGCCTACTATGTTCTGTGTGCTGAAGCAAAGCAAGAATTTCATTGTCCTATACAGGGACACATGACAATAAACTCACTTGGACTTGGACTTGAATCGTCATCTGATACCCCATTTGAGCGGTAATCGCTTCCCAAGAAAGTGAAGTCAAAATGAACCCGGTCGGCACGGCGGGGCAGCGGGTAGAACTGCTGCCTCACAGCGCCAGGTTCCGGGTTCCATCCTGACCTCGAGTGCTGTCTGTGTGGAGTTTGCCCGTTCTCCCTGTGACCCGCTTGGGCTTCCTCCGGGTGCTCCGGTTTCCTCCCACATCCCAAAGACGTGCGGGTTTGTAGGTTAATTGGCCCCTCTGTAAATTTCCCCAAGTTTGTAGGGAAGTGGATGAGAAAGTGGGATAACCTCGTGTGAGCCGATGATCGATGGTCGACGTGGACCCGATGGGCTGAATGGCCCGTTTCTAAACTCGGGGCTTGTACACTCTGGAATTTAGAAGGATGAGAGGGAATCTTATTGAAACATATTAGATTAATAAGGGTTTGGACATGCTAGATGCAGGAAACATGTTCCCGATGTTGGGGGAGTCCAGAACCAGGGGCAACAGTTTAAGAATAAGGGGTAAGCCATTTAGAACAACAAACCCGCACGTCTTTGGGATGTGGGAGGAAACCGAAGCAGTGTTTACTACTTTTTGTAGTCTTTTCCTCTCCAGGGCGCTCAAGTTGCCGAACCAAGCCACGATGCAACCGGTCAGCATGCTCTCTACTGTGCACCTGTAGAAGTTAGAGAGAGTCCTCCTTGACAGACCGACTCTCCGTAATCTTCTCAGGAAGTAGAGGCGCTGATGAGCTTCCTTGATAATTGCATCAGTGTTCTCGGACCAGGAAAGATCTTCAGAGATGTGCACGCCCAGGAATTTGAAGCTCTTGACCCTTTCCACCATTGACCCGTTGATATAAACGGGACTGTGGGTCCCCCTCCTACTCCTTTCAAAGTCCACAATCAGTACCTTGGTTTTGCTGGTGTTGAGGGCCAGGTTATTGCGGTGGCACCATATGGACAGTTGCTCGGTCTCTCTTCTGTATTATGACTCATCCCCATCAGTGATACGTCCCACAACAGTGGGTTCTATTTACCCTCTGCACCAATGTGCCATCCCCTTTTATCGTGATTAAGTGATGATGAAAATAGTCGAGAGAAATGTGGTACCCTTAAAAAATAGTAAAGAGCCTGTCCCACTTTCACGACCTAATTCACGACCTTTTTTACTCGTGGACATTTTTCATCGTGTTGAAAAAACGCCCCGACCTACTTGATGCCACGAATACCTACGACTAGCATCACGACCTGCTACGCTACGACCTACCTACGACCACGTGACGACTATGCTGCGAGTATGAGTCAAGGGCAAACTCGGCAGAGGTGGTGAATTAGGTCGTGAAAGTGGGACAGGCCCTTTAGAGTAATAATGAAATAAAATTAGCGATATTCTGGAAACACATGTATTGGACATAGTTTCCCGAGGACATCTCCTCCACAGCATTTAGTCTTGTGATGCACTGTCCCATGTAGCTCCTTCTGCCCAAGATCCACATGTGAGCAGAGAACCGCTGTCTCACTGCACCCGAGACCAGGGATCGATCCTGACATTGGCTGCTGTCAAAGTGTGGGGTCTGCGCGCTCTCCTTTCTCCTCCCACATCTCAAATACGTGCGGGTTTGCAGGTCAATCGGCCCGTCTGTATATTGCCCCCTCGTGTGTAGGGAGTGGTGGATGAGAAAGTGGTATCACATAGAAATAGTGTGAAGATAGACACAAAAGGCTGGAGTAACAGTGGGACAGCCAGCATCTCTGGAGAGTATGAGCCCCAGCTATGCCTGCCTCTTTGTAGGGTGTGTCGGACAATCTCAGTTCGAGGCATACACTGGCCTTGTCCCTGAACTACATCTCCGCTTTATAAGCTTTCTCTCAAGAAATGCTGCCTGACCCGCTGAGTTAGTCCGGCAGTTCCGTCCTACATAGAACAAGTGTGAATGGGTGATCGATAGTCAACATGAACTCCTTGGTTTCCCTGTTGCATCTTTCAGTCTATCAAGACTGTCTGGGCAGACCCATTGTTTCAGCCTTCCCGTGACCTACCAAGCTTATTTCTTCCTAACTTGACATCATCCTTACTACATTAGCCCAACCCTCTCACACATTTCAATCGATCAATCGATCAATCAATCAATCAATCAACGTATTCATCACATACACAATAAAGTGCAGTGAAATGAATTTGCCAGCAGCAGTACAATCAAAAAAGAACACACAATACACAATAAAAATTTAACACAAACATCCACCACAGCATTCTTCACTGTTGTGGAAGGCACAAAGCACAGTCAGTCCTCCTCCATTGTTCCCCCGTAGTCGGGGCCATAAACCTCCGCAGTCGCCACTGCGGGCAGCCAAATGTACAGGCCCTCTCGTCGGGACGGTAAGTTCCGAATCGGCGCTTCCCTACCGGACACCGCACCCGCGGCTAGAAGCTCCGCAGACCGCGGCTTCAGGCTGTAACAGTCCGTGGGCCAGCGACGGCACTTCCTTCTGGCGACCTCGCCCGCTCCGCGATGAAAAGTCCACGCTGCGCCCGTTGCTGAAACTCCGGGCCCGACTCCGGGAAAGGCCGCTCCAATCCATGATGTTAGGCCACGAGGGAGGCAACTTGGAAAAAGTCGTCTCTCCGTGGAGGAGGTGACCAAAAGCGGTTCATCCCTTACCCCCCCTCACCACCCCCCACACACAAGACACACCAAGATACACTAAAACACACATTTGGACAAACTAAAAGAAACAAAAAAAATAGAAATGACGAACAGGCTGCTGGCAGGGCAGCCTACATGGGAACACCACTGGAACACCACTGGATCACCACTGGAACACCACTGGAACACCACTGGAACACCACTGGAACACCACTGGATCACCACTGGAACACCACTGGATCACCACTGGATCACCACTGGATCACCACTGGAACACCACTGGATCACCACTGGATCACCACTGGATCACCACTGGAACACCACTGGATCACCACTGGAACACCACTGGATCACCACTGGATCACCACTGGATCACCACTGGATCACCACTGGAACACCACTGGATCACCACTGGAACACCACTGGAACACCACTGGATCACCACTGGATCACCACTGGATCACCACTGGAACACCACTGGATCACCACTGGATCACCACTGGATCACCACTGGAACTCCACTGGATCACCACTGGAACACCACTGCCAATGGTTCAGTGTTGAATTCTATTCATCTTTACCATGGCCTTACCATCCCTTCACAATTCTCTTCCACATCAGGTTCTCAAGGCCCTCCGCCTCATCTTTCATTCAAGCTCTAACCAGGGCCCCTCAGGTCCAGTTCATTGGCTATATTTAAGAGGGAGTTAGATGTGGCCCTTGTGGCTAAAGGGATCAGGGGGTATGGAGAGAAGGCAGGTACGGGATACTGAGTTGGATGATCAGCCATGATCATATTGAATGGCGGTGCAGGCTCAAAGGGCCGAATGGCCTACTCCTGCACCTATTTTCTATGTTTCTATGTTTCTAATTGCCAGGCTGAACTTTAAACAACCTATCCACTCTCTACTAAAGTCATATTGAAAATGCAGATAAAACAACAATCAATGCTCACTGTGAACATAGAACATAAAGCATACAACAGTACATGCCCTTACAGTACAAGCAAAGGAACAAGCCCTTCAGCCCATAATTAGGGTTGCCAACTTCCTCACACCCAAATAAGGTCAAAATACGGGACAAATTCCCCACGGCAATTCGTTGACCGACTGGGCCGTGGCTGGGTGAATGATGTCGGCCCTGGTACTGGACTGCACACAAAGCCCAGCCGGCGGGCCAGCTGAGGAGTTTTTAGGCCCAGCGCCCCATCCAACTCGTGAACCGATGATCGGCCATGAGAAGGAGCGTGTGTCGGCGGTCAGCGAAGGTCCAAAGGTCGGACAGCTGGCCGGGCTGCCGACCGACCGACGGGGCCACGGGCGAGGCGCTGCTGCTGCTGCACTCCACGGGCTGCACTACGTCGGGACGGGTGAGGCGGGGTCGGACGCGGCGCTCTGACCCGACAGTCCCCTCGACCCGAGCAGTAGCGGTCAAATACGGGACAAGGGCGGTCCTGTACGGGACAAACCAATCTAGCCCAATATACGGGATGTCCCGGCTAATACGGGACCATTGGCGACACTAACCACAATGTCTGTGCTAAACATGATGCCAAGATAAACTAATCTCATCTGCTCATGATCCATATCTCTCCATTCCCTGCATATCCATGTGCCTGGCCTAAAGCCTCTTAAATGGAACTATCATACCACCCCTGGCAGAGTCTTCAAGGGACCCTCTGTGTAAAAGAAAACTTGCCCAGCAAATCTTTAACCTTTAAACTTTGCCTTGGACCAACACCTTGAAGCTATGCCCTCTGTTCTTTAACATTTCCACTCTGGAGGGAAGGTTGTGACTGTCTACCTTATCTATGCCTCTGATCATTTTGTACACTCCGACCAAGGCTCCTCTCAACTTCCAGTGTTCCAGAGAAATCAATCAAAGTGCGTCCATCCTCGCGTTGGAGCTGGGTCTTTTACCCAGGCTCGGGGAAATCAATACACAGGGGACATGGGGTTAAGGTGAGAGGGGGAAAGGTTTATCAAGATCCCGAGGGATAACTTTTTCACACAGTGGGTGGTGGTGGTGGTGGTGGTGGGAGCTGCCGGAGGAAGTAGATGAGGCAGGTACTAAAACAACATTTAAATGACATTTAGACAGGAACATGGAGAGGAGATGTTTAGAGGGATACTAGACAAAGTGGGACCCATTGGGTCCCATGTTCACACGGAAGGGCTGATCCCCCAGCGCAATATTCCACCTCTCTACCAATTCCAATATTAGTGGCCAGTGGGGGTGGGGATTTCTGGGGTGCTAGTATGGGTGTTGTGGGCTGATGGAACTGGTTTCCAGGGGGGCTAGTATGGACATTGTGGGCCGAATGGATTCTTGGGCTGGCAGCTCAGTCACTCAGGGCTGGTGGGCTGGCAGTTCACTCACGGCTATTCCTTGAAATTCAATTTCAAGCAGAGTGCGGGCCACCAAATTCAGTTTCACAGCATTTCAAGCAGAGTGCAGGCCAGCAAATTCAATTTCACAGCATTTCAAGCAGAGTGCAGACCAGCACATTCAATTTCACGGCATTTCAAGCAGAGTGCAGGCCAGCACATTCATGGCATTTCAAGCAGAGTGCAGACCAGCACATTCAATTTCACGGCATTTCAAGCAGAGTGCAGGCCAGCACATTCAATTTCATGGCATTTCAAGCAGAGTGCAGGCCAGCACATTCAATTTCACGGCATTTCAAGCAGAGTGCAGGCCAGCACATTCAATTTCACAGCATTTCAAGCAGTGCGCAGGCCAGCACATTCAATTTCACGGCATTTCAAGCAGAGTGCAGGCCAGCACATTCAATTTCACAGCATTTCACTGTACGCGCTCATTCAAGAGCTCTCCCGAGTTTTAAAAAAAAATCAAACTCGTGGTAAGCACGGAGAATGTACATAGCTGGTACGTCGCAGTTCGGGACGTCTCTTAGCAGCTCGTAACGCTAACGGCAGGTACTCGGGAAATGCGGTAAGCTCGGGAACACTCGTGAAGATTTTTCAACATGGTTAAAAAATGTCCACGAGAGCCCCGAGTACCTACGAGCGGCCATTACCATTACAGTTCGAATCAGGGCAAACTCGGGAGAGCTCTTGGAATGAACTTGTACCGTGGGACAGGGCTTTTACACTGTATTGCACTAGGGACAATTTATATTTACACCAAGCTGATTAACCTACAAACCTGCACGTCTTTGGAGTGTGGGAGGAAACCCACGCAGGTCAAGGGGAGAACGTACAAACAGCACCCGTAGTCAGGATGGAACCCGGGTCTCTGGCGCTGTGAGGCAGCAACTTTACCACTGCGCCACCGTGACGCCCCTTGTCTAGTACGCCACAAAAGCTTTTCACTGTACCTCGTTACACGTGACAATATACTAAACTAAGCTGAAGATAGACACAAAAAGCTGGAGTAACTCAGTGGGACAGGCAGCATCTCTGGAGAGAAGGAATGGGTGACGTTTCGGGTCGAGACCCTTCTTCAGACTAAAACTGAACTGAACTGAACTTTACACCTGAAGAAGGGTCTCAACCCGAAACGTCGCCTATTCCTTCGCTCCACAGATGCTGCCTGTCCCGCTGAGTTTCTCCAGCATTTTTGTCTACCTTCGATTTTTCCAGCATCTGCAGTTCTCTCTTGAACTTTACACCTTGTGTGGGCAGAAACTGCGGATGCTGGTTTAAACCGAAGACGGACGCATAAAGCTGGAGTAACTCCAGGGGCCGGCTGAGTGACTCCAGCTCTTGGTGTCTATGAAGTAGACATCTTCTCGGGAGAACTCTTGAATGAACTCGTACAGTGGGACAGGGCCACTAGTGTTCGCGGGTCGCTGGTAGGCATGGACTTGGTGGGCAGAAGTGCCTGTTTCTCACTGTTTCTCCAAACTAAGCTAAACTACTGAATGGGCTCTGTAAATTGTCCCTCGTGTGTAGGATAAAACTAGTTTACGGGTGATATTGGTTAGCATGGATTCAATGGGCTGAAGTGCCTGTTTCTACTCTGTACCTTTAAACTAAATTAAAACTAAACAAGTCTAACGTCTGCTGTCGGAGAGTTACTACTTTAATTAAAGCCGTAGCAACTCACCGTCTATAAAACTTGCAATTTATGAGCGGGCGATAAATTTAACGTAGTGATTTAATGAAGAAGTATAAATTAAACAGGCAAAAGAGTCAATTGTTTGACAGACCCTCCAATAAAAGGAAAGTTGGGAAGAGAATGGGCTGAGAAGAGTTATATAGAAAGAATCATGGAGACACAAGGAACTGCAGATGTTGGAATCTTGAGTAAAAAAAACACAAAGTCCTGGAGGAACTCAGCAAGTCAAGCAGCATCAGTGGAGGGAAATGGACCAATGATGTTTCGGGTCGGACAAAGTTTGGGAAGTGATAGGTGGATACAGGTTGGGGGGGGGGGGGGGGAGGTTGCGTGGTAAATGGGTGGAGCTAGTGACAAAGGCAAGAGGTTCAGTTCAGTTTTATTTGTCTTCTGGAGGTTAACACAGGGTCAGCGATACAATTAAATGTGTTTGAAAAGACAAGGTGGCAAAAGGGCGTCAGATAAGGAGAGGAGAGGACACATAAATGGGGGAAGGGGCAGCATGGGGGCGCAATGGAAGAGTTGCAGCCCAACAGCACCAGGAACCACGGTTCGATCCTGACCACGGGTGCGACCTGTACGGAGTCTGTACGTTCTCACCGTGACTGTGTGGGTTTTAGAAACATAGAAATGAGGTGCAGGAGTAGGCCATTCGGCCCTTCGAGCCTGCACCGCCATTCAATATGATCATGGCTGATCATCCAACTCAGTATCCCGTACCTGCCTTCTCTCCATACCCCCTGATCCCCTTAGCCACAAGGGCCACATCTAACTCCCTCTTAAATATAGCCAATGAACTGGCCTCAACTACCCTCTGTGGCAGAGAGTTCCAGAGATTCACCACTCTCTGTGTGAAAAAAGTCCTTCTCATCTCGGTTTTAAAGGATTTCCCCCTTATCCTTAAGCTGTGACCCCTTGTCCTGGACTTCCCTAACATCGGGAACAATCTTCCTGCATCTAGCCTGTCCAACCCCTTAAGAATTTTGTAAGTTTCTATAAGATCCCCTCTCAATCTCCTAAATTCTAGAGAGTATAAACCAAGTCTATCCAGTCTTTCTTCATAAGACAGTCCTGACATCCCAGGAATCACTCTGGTGAACCGTCTCTGCACTCCCTCTATGGCAATAATGTCCCTCCTCAGATTTGGAGACCAAAACTGTACGCAATACTCCAGGTGTGGTCTCACCAAGACCCTGTACAACTGCAGTAGAACCTCCCTGCTCCTATACTCAAATCCTTTTGCAATGAAAGCTAACATACCATTCGCTTTCTTTACTGCCTGCTGCACCTGCATGCCTACCTTCAATGACTGGTGTACCATGACACCCAGGTCCCGGCTAACCTGGATTTCACTCAATTCCTCCAACTCCTTTGACCCGCGGTCCCCTGCTATTTCCGGCAAATTATTTATGTCTTCCTTAGTGAAGACGGAACCAAAGTAGTTATTCAATTGGTTCGCCATATCCTTGTTCCCCATGATCAACTCACCCGTTTCTGACTGCAAGGGACCTACATTTGTTTTAACTAATCTCTTTCTAATTTTTCTTTAACTAATTTCTCCGAATGCTCAAGTTTCCTCCCACACTCCAAAGACGTACAGGTTTGTAGATTAATTGGCATTGAATAGAACTAGTGTGTGACATAGAACTGGTGTATGGGATGATCACTGGTCAGTGTGGACTTAGTGGGCCGAAGGACCTGTCTAAATTCTCAAGGGGAGTTTAAGAATAAGGGGCAAGCCATTTAGAACGGAGATGTGGAAACACTTTTTCACACAGAGAGTGGTGAATCTGTGGAATTCTCTGCCTCAGAGGGCGGTGGAGGCCGGTTCTCTGGATACTTTCAAGAGAGAGCTAGATAGGGCTTAAAGATAGCGGAGTCAGGGGATATGGGGAGAAGGCAGGAACGGGGCACTGATTGGGGATGATCAGCCATGATCACATTGAATGCAGTGCTGGCTCAAAGGGCCGAATGGCCTACTCCTGCACCTATTGTCTATTGTCTGTTGCGCTGAAGCAAAGTAAGAATTTCATTGTCCTATCTGGGACACATGACAATAAACTCTCTTGAATCTTGAAATACAAAGCTGGAGCGAGAGATATGGATGGAAGGGATCAGGGTGGTATTACTTAAATTGGAGAATACAATGTGAATACAGTTGGGTAGTAAGCTGCCCCAGAGCAAATAAATGATTCAGTCAATGTATAATTGATAGTGCTTCCACACACAGCGTAGAAAGCATTTTATCAGGATGCATCACAGCTTAGTTTGGAAACAGCTCCATTCAAGACCGCAGGAAAATGCAGAGAATTGTGGACAGTTGCAGCCCAGACTATTGTGCAAATCAACCTCCCTTCCAATGACTCCATCTACACGCTGCCTCGGCAAGGCCAGCAGCATAATCAAGGACCAGTCTCACACCGGTCACTCCCTCTTCTCCCCTCTCCCATTAGGCAAGAGGTACAGAAGTGTGATTCAGGTTTAGGGAGTTTCTTCCCAGCTGTTATCAGGCAACAGAACCATCCTATCAACAGCTAGAGAGCGGTCCCGAACTACAATCTATTTGTTTAAGAAAGCACTGCAGATGCTGGAAAAATTGAGGGTAGACACAAAATGCTGGAGAAACCCAGCGGGTGAGGCAGCATTTATGGACTGAAGGAATAGGCGACGTTTCAGATCGAGACTCGAAACGCGCCTATCCCTTCTCTCCATAGATGCTGCCTCACCCGCTGAGTTTCTCCAGCATTTTGTGAACTACTCTATCTCACTGAAGACCCTCGGACTATCATCAATCAGACTTTATCTTGCACTGAATGTTATTCCCTGAATCACGTATTGCACACTGAGGCCGGCTCGATTGTAATCACCGCTGACAGGTTAGCATGCAACAAAAGCTTTTCATTGTACCTCGATGCACAGTATAATAAACTAAACTAAAAGATGTCAGGCATTATCATACGTTACATAACCTACATTATACCACCTCCGTACGTGAGGATTCTGAATAATTGTGCCGCACTCTGGTTGGAAATACGCACATGCATGTTGAAGTGAAATTAGCTCGAGATGAAAAATAACAAGATCCCTTGTTATTGCCAGAATAATAAATCTAGTCATCCCATTGTCCTTTCTTTTGAAATCTGTGAATTTGAAATCAGAGGGGATCTTATTGAAACATATGATTTGGACACGCTAGAGGCAGGAAACATGTTGGGGGAGTCCAGAACCAGGGGCCACAGTTTAAGAATCAGGGGTAAGCTATTTAGAACGGAGACGAGGAAACACTTTTTCTCACAGAGAGTGGTGAGTCTGTGGAATTCTCTGCCTCAGAGGGCGGTGGAGGCCGGTTCTCTGGATGCTTTCAAGAGAGAGCTAGATAGGGCTCTTAAAGATAGCGGAGTCAGGGGATATGGGGAGAAGGCAGGAACGAGGTACTGATTGGGGATGATCAGCCATGATCACAGTGAATGGCGGCGCTGGCTCGAAGGGCCGAATGGCCTACTCCTGTACTTATCGTCTATTGCCTAATGAATAGATTGGGTAGATGCAGAGAATCACTTGCCCAGCGTAGGTGAATCAAGGACCGGTTTAAGGTGAAGGGGAAAAGATTTAATAGGAATCTGTGGCATAACCTTTTCGCACACAGTGTGGTAGGTGTATAGAACAAGCTGCCAGAGGAGGTAGTTGAGGCAGGGACTATCCCAACATTTAAGAAACAGTTAGACAGGCACGTGTATTGGACAGTTTTTGGATATGGACCCAACACAGGCAGGTGGGACTGGTGTATCTGGGACATTGTACAGTTGGGCCGAAGTGCCTGTTTCCACACTGTATCACTCTGTGACTCTCAAAGCATTTGGAATTAACAGACTAATAGAACACGGAACATAGAACATAGAAACACCCCCACACCTTACCTGTGGTCAGGTACAAAAAGCCGGACTAACTCAGCAGGTCAGACAGCATCTGTGGGGAAAAGGATTAGGTGACATTTCGGGTCAAGACATCCGAAGAAGTGTCTCGAACTGAAACGTCACCCATTCCTTTTCCCCAGAGATGCCGCAGTTACTCCAGCTTTTTGTGTCTATCTTCGGTTTAAACCAGCTTCCTTCCTACACAACCCCTTTACATGTATCTACCCACAGTATGAATTGCCAGGCTTGTCCTGCCCCCACCTCTCTTTTCTAGTTTTCTTCCCCTTTACTGCAATCAATTTTGACCCGCAATGTTGTCTGTCCATTCCCTCCCCAGACGCTGCCTGACCTGCTGAGCACCTCCAGCACTTTGTGTTTAGCTCAGGATTCCACTGTCTGCAGGATCTTCAACTTCTCTGACTGTATTTCTTATTAACTTCAATACAACGTTTCGGGTCGAGACCCGTCTTCAGATTCCGACTTCTTCATTCTAGTAAACCTCGTCTTCACCCTCACCAAATCCTCTACGTCTTTGGTGACGAAGGGTCTCGACCCGAAACGTCGCCTATTCCTTCGCTTCATAGATGCTGCCTCACCCGCTGAGTTTCTCCAGAACTTTTCGATTTTTCCACCTCCGGTTTTTCTAGCATCTGCAGTTCCTTCTTAAACTTCACACAGCGGGTGGTGGGTGCCTGGAACGTGCTGCCACGATTGGTGGAGGAGGCAGATATGATTGTGGCATTTAAGAGGTTTTTAGATGGACACACGGATTTGGAGGGATATGTATCGCATGTAGGCAGAGGAGATTTGTTTAACTTGGCATCATGTTCAGCACAGAAATCGTGGGCCGAAGGGCCCGTTTACTCTGCTGTACTTTCGGTTGAAAGACGCAGCATGGAAACAGGCCCTTCAGCCCACCAAGTTCATTCTGACCAGCGATCACCCATTCACATTCGTTCTATGTTGTACTGAGTCAGAGTACAGAAGTGAGATCGACCGACTGACCAAATGGTGCCAGCACAATTACCTGGCCTTCAACACCAGCAAAACCAAGGAACTGATTGTGGTCTTCGGAAGGGGGAGGATGGGGACCCACAGTCCCGTTTATATCAACGGGTCGATGGTGGAAAGGGTCAAGAGTTTCTGGGCGTGCACATCTCTGAAGATCTTTCTTGGTCTGAGAACACTGATGCAATTATCAAGAAAGCACATCATCGCCTCTACTTCATGAGAAGATTACGGAGAGTCGGTTTGTCAAGGAGGACTCTCTCTAACTTCTACAGGTTCACAGTAGAGAGCATGCTAACCGGTTGCATCGTGGCTTGGTTTGGCAACTTGAGCGCCCTGGAGCGGAATAGACTACAAAAAGTAGTAAACACTGCCCAGTCCATCATCAGCTCTGACCTTCCTTCCATCGAGGGGATTTATCGCAGTCGCTGCCTCAAAAAGGCTGGCAGTATCATCAAGGACCCACACCATCCTGGCCACACACTCATCTCCCCACTACCTTCAGGTAGAAGGTACAGGAGCCTGAAGACTGCAACAACCAGGTTCAGGAATAGCTACTTCCCCACAGCCATCAGGCTATTAAACCTGGCTCGGACAAAACTCTGAACATTAACAACCCATTATCTGTTTATTTGCACTTTATCAGTTTATTTATTCATGTGTGTATATATTTATATAATAGTATATGAACACATTGATCTGTTCTGTATTCATACCTACTATGTTCTGTTGTGCTGAAGCAAAGCAAGAATTTCATTGTCCTATCTGGGACACATGACAATAAACTCACTTGAACTCTTGAACTTGAACTCATCTATCCACCCTCATACACATTAGAGGCAATTTACGGTGGGCCAATTATCCCACAAACCCGCACCTCCATGGGATGTGGAAGCAAACTGGAGCACCCGGAGAAAACGCACGCGGTCACAGAGAGAACACGCAAACACCACACACACACACACACACACACACACACACAGAGGTCGAGGTCGGGTGCCTGATGCTGTGTGCCACTCACAACAGAAGGATCTCGACCCCGAAACGTCGCCCATTCATTCTCTCCAGAGATGCTGCCTGTTCCGCTGAGTTACTCCAGCATTTTGTGTCTATCTGCAGAATAATTAAATCCTCGGTTCAAAGAACTGAATGGGGAAAAAATGTAAATTCTGGACACAAAGCATCACTTTTGTTGCAGGAAAGAATTGAGTTATGCAAAGTAGCTCTCAGAAAAATAATATACTCAGATCTACTTATGGAAGGGACTGTTGCTGGTAAATTTACGGCAACTCAGAATATGACGGGTACCAACCCTAAACACCACCTATCCATGTTCTTCAGGGATGCTGCTTGACCCACAGAATTACTCCAGCACTTTGTGTCTTTTTTTTTAAGCCAGCTTCAGCAGTTCCAGCATTTTGTGTCTATCTTTGGTGTAAACAGGCATCTGCAGTTCCTTCCTACATAGTTTGTCTACATCAGCAGTTCTTTACTTCTACAGTGCTCCTTTACTCTCAATTAGCCTAAATTAGAACTCAAAGGTGCATGTTACGACTTCAATCCTTTCATGCCGACACCTTCTGTTTTTTCATCTCTGCCCTTTGTCCAACTATCTGCCTATCAAAACTCCCTCACCTGTGTTTACCTTTTACCTGCCGAGCTTTGTCCCACCCCTCCTCTGTCCCAGCTTTGTCTCCCGCCCACACTCATATAATCAGTCTGAAGAAGGGTCTTGTCCCAAAATGACACCAATCCATGTTCTCCACAGATGCTGCCTGACCCGCTGAGTTACTCCAGCACTGTGTCTTTTTGAGAATATGTGTGATTGTTCATTGACAGACCAAACCTGGCGACACTTATACACTGTTTCAGCGAACTATTTCTGTACGATGTACTATGTACTGTGCTATGAGAATGCAGGGTAACTTGGACAGGTTGGGTGAGTGGGCAGATGCATGGCAGATGAAGTTTAATGCGGATAAATGTGAGGTTATCCACTTTGGTAGCAAAAACAGGAAGGCAGATTAATATCTAAATGGCGTCAAGTTGGGAAAAGGGGAAGTACAACGGGATCTGGGGGTCCTTGTTCATCAGACTATGAAAGTAAGCATGCAGGTACAGCAGGCAGTGAAGAAAGCGAATGGCATGTTGGCCTTTATAACAAGAGGAATCGAATATAGGAGCAAAGAGGTCCTTCTGCAGTTGTACAGGGCCCTAGTGAGACCACACCTGGAGTATTGTGTGCAGTTTTGGTCCCCTAATTTGAGGAAGGACATTCTTGCAGCGTAGGTTTACAAGGTTAATTCCCGGGATGGCGGGACTGCCAAATGCTGAGAGAATGGAGCAGTTGGGCTTGTGCATTTGAGTTTAGAAGGATGGGAGGGGATCTCATTGAAACATATAAGTTTATTAAAGGTTTGGACACGCTAGAGGCAGGAAACATGTTCCCGATGTTGGGGGAGTCCAGAACCAGGGGCCACAGTTTAAGAATAAGGAGTAAGCCATTTGGAACGGAGACAAGGAAACACTTTTTCTCATGTAGAGTGGTGAGCCTGTTGAATTCTCTGCCTCAGAGGGCGGTGGAGGCAGGTTCTCTGGATGCTTTCAAGAGAGAGTTAGATAGGGCTCCTAAAGATAGCGGTGACAGGATCTCAGGTCCACACAAGCTTCTCCACCACGACAAGGTGACAATCCATGGAGTGTGTGTAGGATTGTGTTAATGTGCACGGATCACTGGTCGGTGCATACCCGGTGAGCCGAAGGGCCTGTTTCCGCGCTGTATCTCTAAACTAAACTAAACTTGTACTGTATCAAAAACATGCTTATGTTTAGTAATAAGGATGGAACTGTATAGAAATATATATTTTACTGTACTATGGTACCTATGACATTAAAATACCATTGGGACCCATTAAATTGCTTCATTTTTGCACTATTTCTAAGACCAATAAAATGTCACAAGCTAACCTGGGATAGAACCTCCGCCAAAGATGTTTACAAGCGTAAGTGTTGCAACACCAGGAAGGATGATGTGAGCGGGGGAAACCCTTGAGAGCTGCCACATCACCTGTTAGTGAGAGAGAGAGAGAGATATCTTACACTCGATCCCAGCCAGAGGAGCAGGGCGCTACTGATGGAAGGTGGCAAACACTGTAAGATACACACATTAGAAATGAAAATTCTACTCCACAATTAATTTTAAAAACTAATCACAGCATTTATATTCTCACTAAGTATGCTTGCAGATCAACATTGTTTGGAGAATATCCCAGAGAACAAACACAGAAAATAAGAAAAATCAAGACTTGAGAGTGGGGAGACACGGTGGTGCAGTTGGCAGCGCCAGTGACCTGGGTTCGATCCCGGCCTCGGGTGTTATCTGTGTGGAGTTTGCACGTTCTCCCTGTGACCACGTGGGTTTTCCTCCGGGTGCTCCGGTTTCCGCCCACATCCCAAAGATGTGCGGGTTTGTTGGGTGAACGGGTAATCAAACGCAAATGGCTAGTATGAACAGGTAATCGATGCTCGGCATGGACTCAATGGGCCGAAGGGCCGGCTTCCATGCTGCATCTATGAAATCAATGAATAATCAAACTCATAATAATAATAACAATAAGAAGAGAACTCATCTCTTTAAAGTCCAACCATGCAAGAAGCACGTGGCTTGGTGTGAGTTTTGAAGCTGTTAGATTTTGCAGTAAGTTGAACAAGTTTGAAAAAAACATATTAACATGGCAGAAATCCTAAGAACATGCCATACTTATTCCCCTCTAATGCAAATAAGATAGCTTTTTAAATGATCCCTGTTTGGCCTTGAGAAGTGGTGGTAAGCTGTTGGACTACTTGCAACAAATGGGTTTCCCAATTAGGTCAAAGGGCATTAAACAGGCCCTTCGGCCCAACTCCTCAATGCCGACCAAGATCCACCAAATATCAAAATGCTGGAGTAACCCGGGTCAGACAGCATCTCTGCACAACATAGAAAATAGGTGCAGGAGTAGGCCATTCGGCCCTTCGAGTCAGCATCACCATTCAATATGATCATGGCTGATCATCCAAAATCAGTACCCCGTTCCTGCTTTCTCCCTATATCTTTCTTCATTCTGAAGAAGGGTTTTGACCCAAAACATTGCCTATTTCCTTCGCTCCATATATCAATACAATACAGTTTTATTCGTTATTTCTATGTTTCTATGTCACATTGCACATAAAGTGCAAGTTAAATTAATTTGTCAGCAGCGATACAATGATAAAGAACACACAAACACAATAAAGATTTAACACAAACATCCACCACAGCATTCATCAATGTGGTGGAAGGCACAAAAATTGGCCAGACCTCCTCCATTTTCCCCCGTGGTCGGGACCTCAACCCTCCGCAGCCATCGCTGCGGGCGTCCAGATGGTAAAAGGACAAGGTAAAAGTCAAGGTAATATAGATGCTGCCTCATCCTCTGAGTTTCTCCCACATTTTTGTCTAACTTCGATTTTCCAGCATCTGCAGTTCCTTCTTAAACATTCTACCCATATCCCTTGCTTTTGTTAGGCCTAACAGCTAAATCTAACTCTCTCTTGAAAACATCCAGTGAATTGGCCTCCACTGCCTTCTGTGGCAGAGAATTCCACAGATTCACAACTCTGGGTGAAAAAGCTTTTTCTCATCTCAGTCCTAAATGGCCTTATTCTTAAACTGTGACCCCTGGTTCTGGACTCCCCCAACATCGTGAACATTTTTCCTTAGATTTTTATACATTTCAATAAGGTGTCCTCTCATCCTTCTAAATTCCAGTGAATACAAGTCCAGTCGATCCATTCTTTCATCATATGTTAGTCCCGCCATCCCAGGAATTAACCTGGTTAACCTACGCTGCACTCCATCAATAGCAATAATGTCCTTCCTCAAATTAGGAGACCAAATCTGCACACAATGCTCCTGGTGCAGTCTCACCAGGGCCCTGTACAACCCGGGAAGAGGGGAGGGGGGGAAGAGGGAGGGGGGGGAAGAGGGGGGGGGAGAGGGAGGGGGGGGGGAGAGGGAGGGGGGGGAAGAGGGAGGGGGGGGGGAAGGGAAGGGGGGGGGGGAGAGAGGGGGGCAAAGAGAGGGGGGGGGAAGAGGGAGGGGGAGAGCGGGAGGGGGGGGAGGGGGGGGGGGGGGGGCGGGTGGGGGGGGGGAGGGAGGGGGGGGGAGGGGGGGGGGGGAGAGGGGGGGGGGGGGGGGGGGGGGGGGGGGGGGGGGGGGGGGAGAGGGGGGGGGGGGGGGGAGGGAGAGGGGGAGAGGGAGAGGGGGAGAGGGGGGGAGGGGAGAGAGAGAGGGAGGAGAGGGGGAGAGGGGAGGGGTGGAGGGGGGAGGGGAGGGGGAGGGGGGGGGAGAGCGAGAGGGAGAGGGGGGAGAGGGGGGGGGAAGAGGGAGGTGGGAGGGGAGAGGGAGAGGGGGAAGGAGGGGGAGGGGGGGAGGGGGGGGGGGGGAGGAGTGGGGGGAGAGAAGAGGGGGGGGGGAGGGGAGGGGGGAAGGAGGGGGGGGGGGGGGGGGAGGGGGGGGGGGGGGAAGAGGGGGGGGGGAGGGGGAGGGGGGGGAGGAGGGGAGGAGGGGGAAGGGGGGGGGGGGGGGAGGGAGGGGGGGAGAGGGGGGGGGGGAGAGAGGGGGGGGGGGAGAGGGAGGGGGGGGGGGGGAGAGAGGGGGGGACGAGGGGGGGGGGAGAGGGGGGGGGGGGGGGAGGAGGGGGGGGGGAAGAGGGGGGGAGGGGAAGGAGGGGGGGGGGAGAGAGGGGGGGGGGAAGAAAAGGTGGGGGGGGGGTTGGGGGGGGGGGGGGGGGGGGGGGGAAGAAGAGAGGGGGGGGAGGGGGGGGGAGAGGGAGGGGGGAGAGAGGGGGGGGGGAGAGGGGGGGAAGAGAGGGAGGGGGGGAAGAGAGGGGGGGGGAGAGGGGGGGGGGAGAGGCGAGGGGGGGGGAGAGAGGGGGGGGGAGTGAGGGGGGAGGAGCGAGGGGGGGGGTGGGAGAAGAGGGGAGGGGAGAGAGGGGGGGAAGAGGGGGGGGGGAGAGGGGGGGAAGAGAGGGGGGAGAGAGGGGGGGAAGGGAGGGGGGGAGGAGAGGGGGGGGGGAAGAGGGGGGGGAGGGGGGGGGGGGGGGGGGGGGGGGGGGGGGAGGGGGGGGGGGGAGCGGGGGGGGGAGAGGGGGGGGGGGGGTAGAAGGGGGAGGGGGGGGGGGGGGATCAGGGGGGGGAGGGAGGGGGGAGGGGGAGAGGGGGGGGGAGAGGGAGGGGGGAGGAAGAGAGGGGGGAGAGGGAAGAAGATGGGGGGGGGAGAGGGGGGGGGGAGCCTTCCTGATAGAGGGGGGAATGTGGGAGAGGGGCCGCCGCAGGTAACGCGCTGACGTCGGGGAGAGGGGCCGCAGGTACGCGCGCTGACGTCGGGGAGAGGGGCCGCAGGTACGCGCTGGACGTCGGGGGGGAGAGGGGCCGCAGGTACGCGCTGGACGTCGGGAGAGGGGACGCAGGTACGCGCTGACGTCGGGGGAGAGGGGCCGCAGGTACGCGCTGACGAGGGGGGGGGAGGGGCCGCAGGTACGCGCTGACGTCGGGGGAGAGGGGCCGCAGGTACGCGCTGACGTCGGGGGAGAGGGGCCGCAGGTACGCGATGACGTCGGGGAGAGGGGCCGCAGGTACGCGCTGACGTCGGGGAGAGGGGCCGCAGGTACGCGCTGACGTCCGGGAGGGGGGCCGCAGGTACGCGCTGCCGTCGGGGAGAGGGGCCGCAGGTGCGCGCTGACGTCGGGGAGAGGGGCCGCAGGTACGCGCTGACGTACCCCGGGGCAGCGACGTTTGCGTGATTCCGTCCGTGCGTGAGTGCCCGGATGCGCGGCGCTTGTCCCCCGGTCGAGCGGAGCTGAGGCGGCGGCGGTCGGCGGAGGAGGAGGCGGAGGAACAGCCCGACAACCCCCTCTCTCTCCCCCCCACACCCACACCCAACCCCGGCTCACAGGCAGCGGCCCCACACACCGGCTCCACCACACCCTCTCCTCACCGCCACCGCAGCAGCAGCAGCAGCAGCAGCAGCAGCGCTCCCCGCGGCCTCGGCCTCCCGCTAACTCACACACACACACACACACACACACACACACACACACAACCGGGCCGCAGCGAGCGAGCGGGCGGGCGGTGAGAGGCGTGAAGAGGAGACTAAACCACCCCACCCCCCCACTCACAGCGGCGGGCGGTGCGGTGCGGTGCGGGCGGCGACAGTTGATCGAATTATCTGGAAGCGGACGGACGGACATCGGCGGCCGGCATCATCATGGTGAGCGGGGAGAGAGGGAGGGGAGGGGAGGCGACCATCATGGCAGCGCCGCAGTGTGGGGCGGCCTCGCCGCAGGGCTGCCCCGCCCGCCCCCTTCTCCACACACACATCTCCCCCCCACATCCCCCCCCCCACCTCGCCCCCCCCCCCCCCCTCCCCACATCTGTCCCCCCCCCCCCCCCCCCCCCCACCCCACCACACACATCTCACCCCCACCCCACAATCTCTTCCCCACATCTGTCTCTCCCCCCCACACACACTCACAGACACACACATCTGTCCACCCCCCCCCCACACACACGACACACACACATCTGTCTCCCCCCCACACACACACACATCTGTCTCCCCCTCCCCTTGCAGATCCCTCTCCCCTCCTCCACATCTCCCCCCCCCAGATGCTCTCTCCCCCCCCCCCATATCTGTCTCTCACCCCCCCCCCCAGACCCCCCCCCCCCTCATCTGCCTCCCCGCACAACTGCATCCTCTTCCCCCAGATCTTCCCCCACCCATCACATCGGCATCCCCTCTCCCCGATCTCGCCAACCCCCCACCAGATCCATCCTCTTCCTACGACATAGTCCTCACCAAACCTTATTTCCCCTCCCTGAGATCCCCCCCCCCCTCGCCAGATCTAGTTCCCTCCCCCACCAGATCCTCTTCCCCATCAGATCCCCACATCCACTTCCCCACTCCTAAATGTTCACGATTAATCATTTTAATTTGTTAAGAGGCATTTATTTATAATTTTTGATTTGCTGGGCCACTTATATATCACCTGCTGTACTAAATGAAAGTAGTAAATAAATATTAACGTATGCCTTTCTGTACTGGCCAAAATGGAGGGGACCATTGTTTGGCTGCAATTTTAGTTTAAAAAAAAATAATGCTCACTCCATTTTCTACTTTAAAGCCTTAGCAAGTAGATGGAGTGGTGACCTAATCTTTTGTTTACGTGGGGCTCAATTAAAGTCAACTGATCTGAAGTTGCTTTTGTTGTGAAGGGAAAATTCTGAAGCTGTTGAAAACCTTGAAAAACTGAAAATGTTGCATTCAATGAAGCAATGTTTGCAGAAAATGTTGCATTTTAGGTTTGCCAGAAGCTGACTTCTTCAGAAATGTAAACCAGTATTTGGAATATAGCTTCAAACTGTGAACGATGTAACATCTGTAGTAAATATGCACACCATTTATTTTTAATTGACCCTTTATTTTTGATATTTCTGTGTTGCAAGTAGCAAAGTCAGCATTTAAAATTTATGTTTGGAATTTCATGTTTCAATTGTGATATATTGAATTGCTTACAGCACTGTATAGTGAAAATAACTGAAATTAATTGGAATCAGTATTTTTAGAAAAATGAGCTGCGGTAGATTTTTACCCAAGATTATTCAGGTTTTTTTTTAAATGATTGTAACGTTTAGAGCCAAACGCAACCTACACTTTATCAGAAATTTGAAGTACATTGTGGCTCTAATGGATTTATTTGATGACAACATCTGTGTGAAAGTTAAATTGGAATTTATTTTGGAAGAGGGGTGGGGTAGATAAAGCAAGCGGCTGGAGTGGGGACTTGGGGAATTGATTCCCTGTACTCTTTGAAAATAGGTGAATCTCAGGAGATGAATTAACTCATGCAAGAATTATTTGTTCTTGGAACACCTGATGATATTAAAGGTACTCTTATTTAGAGTAAGATTACTTCAAATTAGGATAGGTTCCAAGCTTTTGTTGGTGGATGAGCAATGTGAGCTAACTGACCTTCATTCCTGTATACCTGTGGTCTTTTATCTGAGATATAACATTAGGCAATGTTAGCTGTCATATGTACTGGGTGCAATGAAAATCTTGCTTGCTGTGGCATCCAAGGCACATGGACTCTGACAACACACAAAAACAAATTGAAAGTTGTACATAAATTGTACAAATTTTACTAGATGGTGAAAAGAGACAGACTGCAAAAAACAAGATATTAGTGCAAAAGAATTAGAAAGCATGCATGGGTGATCTGTGGTGGTCCATTGCTGAGATAGGATTAGTGTTGTGCAGGTCGGTTCAAGAACTGATGGTTGTAGGTGGAAGTAAGAAGAGAGCGTGGTGGGGGATATTTAGTGGTAGATGCCAGCTTCTTGAGGCAGCTCCTCATAGATGCTTTTGATGGTGGTAGCCCATGATGGTCCAGGCTGAGTTCCCCATCCACTGCAGCCTGTTGCTTTCTTGTGAATTGGGATCACTGTACAAGCGTATAGTCCAAGATGCAACCAGACGGGATACTTTCTATGGTGCATCTGTAGAAGTTTGTTGGAGGATTGGTGACATGCCAAACCTTTAATTCTAAGAAAGTAGAGGTGCGTTCTTAACTATATTCATCCAGGGTAGATCATCCTAGATGTTGATGCCCAGGAATTTGAAGCTGCTAGCTCTGACCACTCTTTCCTGCAGCATACAATTGATGCATAATATGAGCCAATTTACTTTTGTTTCCAGTTGAGTTATAACGCTTGGTCATGGTTAAAATCAGGAGCTTAAATGGAGTTGGGATTAGACCATGAACTTTGGTCAGTGATTCACTTCAGTTGGGTCTATATTTATCAACAGTGGTGGAGTTTAAATGATCAACATTATGATTGTTAGTTGGAGTTTTAATCTATTGAGTAATATGTAAACGGATGTATTGTTGCATCTTCTCTGCAATTCCTGATTTCAGGCTTTTGACAAATCTTTTGTTTATCACGCTTATCAATATTGCCATCAGTAGTATTACCACTTGGTCTGATCATCCCTCTGATAATTTTCTCATTAAAAGTGACCATAAATGCAGAGTGATTGCTATCAAAGTGGAACATGTGTGTGTTGTGCAATATGAAAATGAGAAACAGTTTACTAATATAGGCATGCTTGTGGTCTGAGCTGCCTTGTATTCCAAAATTAGTAAGGGCAGTAACAGCTAAAATTTCTCAAAATATATACTCGTATCTTATGCATGCATTGTTTTTGAGCATTCTAGAGAGTACAATGCTCATTTTATAAATTTGACAGACCAGTTATTGGAAAAATATAACTTTATTAAAGTAATTAATGCAAAAACAATGATGTGCATAGCCTGATTCCACAAACAATAATTGGGAATATGATATATCTATTTTACTAATATGAGGGCAAAATGTTGGACTAGAAAACCAATAGTCCTATTGTTTTTGAATAGTAGGCAGGGTGTTTTATGAAGACCCATGATTAGGGTGAGATCTTTGTTTAACACCCATGTGCATGATAGTGTCTCTAAAGTCTTCCCCTATACGATTTAAATCTTGTTGGACAGCCCTGAATCCACCAATTACATAAGTTACTTGCCGGGAACTACGGTTAAAGTGTAAACAGAGTGGATGTGAAATGTGGACATTGAAAACAAAATCTCTGAATAATAATACAGTGAATCGATTTCTTTGGGTTGGTTTGCATTGAATATTTCACTGGAATTCCATGCCATTTTTTTCCCTTTGATTTTTGGATTTGCAATCCAGTAGTTAAATGATTTTTTTACTTTTTAAGCTTTTGCCATTGGTGTTAATATTTAAATTATGATTATTGTTGGATTAGAAAATGAAGACACGGTGAAATCTGATTCCTTTCCCTTCACTTTCTCCAGTATTTTCTCCATGGCTTTTCCAAGTAATGTAAAGAATTCTCGACTTGTAAGCTGGGAGTAGTATCGAACTGCAAATCTACATTTGCTAAACTTAATGCTAGATTTTAGGAAAATTGGAAAGTTCTAACGTGTGGAACAGCAGAAGAATGAAGGTGTTACAACTCTAATCACCAGGGTTCAATCCTGATATCCAGAGTAGCATGTTCTGCTTTTGTGCCCATTTCCTCCAGACACTAGTTTCTCCTCTCAAAGACATACAGGTTGATAGATTAACGGACTGCTGTATATTGCCCCTAGTGTGGTGGTGAGTGGTAACATCTGTAGGAAGCTGGTGGGACTGTGAGAATAGCTTGAGATTGACGTGGGATCTGTGTAAAAGGTGCTTGATGGTTGATGTGCATTTTTTGGATTGAACAGCCTGTTTCCACGCAATTATGTTTGGCTCATGATAAAATAGAATTCTCAATATATTTTTCATTGTGCATAGAAACTTCACAAGATTGTGGTATACCACCATTGTTTATTTGGTATGGGCTTGTAATTTATTCTGAATGGTACTGCAATTCTGTGTGCTTGATTGTATATTTAGGGAAATGCATGTGAACTGTGTGATCTCAAAATGGAAACCAAGACAAAAAATATTCAAGAACATTGTCGTATAGGATATCAAACTAGGCTTTTAAGCCAGTTTTATACACATGGAATAGAGGGGTGAGAATACACTTTGGGATCTGTTTGAAAAATAAAAGGTCAATTCATCGCAGTGATTAATTATATGAAGGTTTTGAATATGATTGCAAAAAGGATTTGTTTTTTAAAATAGGTTTCAAATAATAGCAAGTAGCACAAAATGCAGATATGATTATGCTCGCTTCTGTGAACTGCAAGCATCCAATTTTACACACTCCTTGAAAATATTGTCTCTCATATACTTTCTTGTCCTTTAACCTGTTCACTGGCAATTTTTTTTACTATTGGCCATGACAATGGAGTACATATTGGGGTAGTACTGAACAGGTTAAGATATAGAAACTACTTTGGAACCAATTCAGCAAACTTGGGACATGATCGTTTTAATGTAAGGAAATCAGGTCCAAGAAGCAGCACTTAGAAATGACAGGTTAATATTCCCCATCTGATCTGGCATAATTAATTATTTGTTTGTATAGTGTGGCTAAGTACAAACATACTAAAAATAATCCTTATTACCCTGCCTATTAACGGGTGAAAAGATGTGGTTCTCCAGGTACCAGCTTCATTTTTCAATAATTCCACCAGCTTCCTCCATCAGATCTTTTAATTTTGACAATATTCCTGCATACACAGTCTCTTGTGTCTCCATGCAGATTTTTTGGAGCGTATATTCCTATTTTGGGATTCGGGCATGTGATACTACAAACATACTGTAGAAGCAGGAAGCCATTCAGCCCATCGGCTCTACAATCTTGTGTATCATTTTGAGGTAGTGTTGGTGAACTTGTCCTCCCTTGGAGTAAGTTATTCCTATTTTTAAAAAGAATCGTGTGTTTCTGTTGAGATTCTGATTAAATCATAAGATCATAACGCACTGATAGCTGTAGAATTAGACCATTCGACCCACCAAGTCTACTCCGCCATTCAATCTGGCTGATCTATTTCTCCCTCCTCCCTCATAACCTCTGACACCCGTCAGATTAGTTGGGTCATTAATTGTTGCTTTTCAAGTGCTTTAAGCAGACTGAGCCATTGCAGGTGGACAAAGTCTCCTACCCTCAACAAGGCGGGGTAACTGTGTTTCCTTAGCACGGTGATGACTGCTCCTGTAGTTTGGGCAGAGCAACCTTCACAATTTGGTGCCCTTGCAGTTGAAGCAGCAGCTGTTAAGTATATGTATAAAGTGTTAAGTATAAAGATCATGCAAGCGAAATAGATGTAGCTCTTAGGGCTAACGGAATCAAGGGATATGGGGAGAAACCAGGAATGGGGTACTAATTTTGGATGATCAGCCATGATCATACTGAATGGCTGTGCTACCTCGTATGGCCTACGCCTGCACCTATTATCTATGTAATTGATTGCACATTATAACTAAAGGGGACTCCAATTGTAATGACATGTCATGTTACTGCACCCAAACTTTAAAAAATATCACTGCTTCTGTTCAAGCCCTGTATCGATAAAAAACATGGCAATAGATGGACAAGACCAATGCGATTAGTGTGAATGGGTGTTCAAAGGTTGGCATGGACTCAATGGGCCAAATGGCTTGTTTCCATGTATCTTTCAATCAAAACCATTGGCAGAGGTCACCATCCTGTATTCAGCAAATTTTAGGAACCTGGTGGTTCATCTCCGATAGCATCTCAGCAACAGGGTCATTTTCAGGATAGTATTCCTCACCCTTGTAAGGGATGCAACTCAACATTGCTTGCGTTAAAATAACTCTCTGGACAAGACTACAGTATCTGATATATGTTCTACGTTCCATATAACCATATACCAATTACAGCACGGAAACAGGCCATCTCGGCCCTACAAGTCCGTGCCGAACAACTTTTTTTCCCTTAGTCTCACCTGCCTGCACTCATACCATAACCCTTCATTCCCTTCTCATCCATATGCCTATCCAATTTATTTTTAAATGATACCAACGAACCTGCCTCCACCACTTCCACTGGAAGCTCATTCCACACCGCTACCACTCTCTGAGTAAAGAAGTTCCCCCTCATGTTACCCCTGAACTTCTGACCCTTAATTCTGAAGTCATGTCCTCTTGTTTGAATCTTCCCTATTCTCAAAGGGAAAAGCTTGTCCACATCGACTCTGTCTATCCCTCTCATCATTTTAAAGACCTCTATCAAGTCCCCCCTTAATCTTCTGCGCTCCAGAGAATAAAGACCTAACTTATTCAACCTATCTCTGTAACTTAGTTGTTGAAACCCAGGCAACATTCTAGTAAATCTCCTCTGTACTCTCTCTATTTTGTTGTCATCCTTCCTATAATTGTGCGACCAAAATTGTACACCATACTCCAGATTTGGTCTCACCAATGCCTTGTACAATTTTAACATTACATCCCAGCTTCTATACTCAATGCTCTGATTTATAAAGGCTAGCATACCAAAAGCTTTCTTTACCACCCTATCTATATGAGATTCCACCTTCAAGGAACTATGCACGGTTATTCCCAGATCCCTCTGTTCAACTGTATTCTTCAATTCCCTACCATTTACCATGTACGTCCTATTTTGATTAGCACCTCACATTTATCAGCATTAAACTCCATCTGCCATCTTTCAGCCCATTTTTCCAAATGGCCTAAATCACTCTGTAGACTTTGGAAATCCTCTTCATTATCCACAACACCCCCTATCTTGGTATCATCTGCATACTTACTAATCCAATTTACCACACCTTCATCCAGATCATTGACAAACAACAAAGGACCCAACACAGATCCCTGAGGCACCCCACTAGTCACCTGCCTCCAACCCGATAAACAGCCATCCACCATTACCCTCTGGCTTCTCCCATTCAGCCACTGTTGAATCCATCTTGCTATTCCTGCATTTATACCTAACAGTTGAACCTTCTTAACCAACCTTCCATGAGGAACCTTGTCAAAGGCCTTACTAAAGTCCATATAGACAACATCCACTGCTTTACCCTCGTCAATTTCCCTAGTAACCTCTTAAAAAAATTCAAGAAGGTTAGTCAAACATGACCTTCCAGGCACAAATCCATGTTGACTGTTCCTAATCAGACCCTGTTTATCCATCCTTTTCATAATTGTGGAAAACTGGGCAAATAGTTTCTCGAGTAACAACAAACAACAAGTAACAAGTAGCCTTTATTGTCATTCAGACCTTGCGGTCGGAACAAAGTTTTGTTGCCTTGCAGTCCTACATATAGTAAAAATGACAAAACACACAATAAACACAAATTAACATCCACCACAGTGAGTTCAACAGGCACCTCACTGTGGTGGAAGGCAAAAGTCTTAAGTCTTTGTCTCATCCCTTCTTATTCTCCCTCTGCGCCGAGGCCGCTGCCACTGTCGTCCACTGGGCCCGCGGTCGGGTCGAGTGGCCGCTGCTGCCGGAACGTGCCCCAGCTCCGAGTTCTGGTCGCCGCTGTCCCAGCTCTGAGGCCAGGCTGCTGCAGCTCCGATGCCGTGTGGCCGCTGCCGCTGCCCCCGCTCCGAGGCCAGGCCGCTGCTATCGCTGCCGCTGCCCCCGCTCCAAGGCCAGGTTGCTGCTGCCGCCGCCCCAGCTCCGAGACCAGGCCGTCGCTGCCGCCGCCGTCCCGGCTCCGATGCTGGGCGGCCGCTGTCCCAGCTCCGAGGCCAGGCCGCCACTGCCGCTCCGAGTTCTGGTCGCCGCTGTCCCAGCCGCCGCTCCCCAGCTCCGAGTTCTGGTCGCCACTGCTGCTGTCCCAGCGGTGGCTGCCCCAGCTCCGAGGCCGCCAGCTCCGCCATTAGGCCTCGGCGCAGGCGCAGGCGGAGACGGAGGATACGACAAAAGAAGTCGCATCCCCCGAAGGAAGAGACCAGAAACGTGTTCCCCCCCCCCACATACACAACATAATAAACCAAAAATCAACTAAACAGGACAAAAGAATAACACAAAAAAAGAAAAAAAAACAGACGGACTGCAGGCGAGCCGCAGCTGCTAAGGTAGTGCCGCCATCTTTTAACAGTAATAGATAGTGGCTAAGAAATATTTAATATGTTCAAATATTTTAAGAAGACTTGATGGTAGGAAGCTTCACTTGGCAGTGAAGACCAGAATCAGTTGTCGCAGTGAAATGGGAAAAACCTTTTCACATTGGAATTCCCTATCCTGTAATTTTCAGGCTTCTATGGATTTCTGGATATTGAAGAATATGGAGAAAGGGATGGGAAAGTGACATTGGGGTTGAAGTTGAGTTGTGGTCATTTTGAAAGGGCACAGCAGCTGACAGGGGCTGAGTAGACATCTGTTCCTATTTTTCCTATACTTTTGTACATATCCACTAAATTAATAATTTCAATTGCCCAAAAATGGAGAAGTCCCAAGGGTTATTTTTGTCAAAATAGTTCAGGATTGAAATCACTAAGTTGAATGAGATTTAGCTTGGACATTATGAAAAGGCTGTTCAGAATTCTATTGCTCAATTTCCTACAATGCAGGACTTTTCCATTTGTCCAAAAAAGTAGGATAAATGAGGTTGAACATAATTGCCTTTTGATTTAAATAGCAAACGGTCAATTTATATTGAATTAAACTTGCTATGGTGAATTCATTCTTTGCTTTGTTTGCTCACATGCTTTGTTTCAGAGGACTTTTTTAAAAGTGTAAACATACGTTTGATCATGTGTACATAGCCAGGTCAAGTGCTATCTTCAGATGCAATCACCACTTGGAAAGATTAAAATCTACATTATTCTGTTTAGCTCAAATGGTTTAATGAAACAGGGTTGAAAAACCCCTTACGGCTGCGTAAGTCTCCTACATGTGGGCTAATTCCAGTTCTGACTTGATTATCCTAATTTAATGAGACGGTCATCAAAGCTGCCCTTCAATCTTGAAAGGCTCAGAGTTCTAGAATTCCCTTCATAATGTAGGGAATTGCTAATACTCCCATGAAGCATTTGCAACTAAAACTGGTAGATATAGAAGTTCTGTTCAAAATTTCAGTTCTGGAAGTCTGCCTAATGCTTACTAAGGTCCTTGCGGCAGCACTTTATTATGGCTAAGACTGTAATTGGCATCTGTGCTGCAGTTGGATCTTCGTACGAAATGTCAATGAACAAATTAACATGCACTGCCCCACATCTTCTCTCATTGTATTCCATCTGCCGCTGTCTTGATCGCTTGTTTGAATCCTGTCCTTTTGCAATCTTTACCAAATCTATCTTCTATATGCTGTTTCATCAACAATCTTCAATGTGTTACATTGTCTTCTAAGATAAATATGTAAAACATGAATGGTTGAGAGCCCGCCACTGGTCTTTGCACAGTCCCGGATAATCTGCCACTTGGAAAAATTCTTATTCTTCAACTTTTATCCAAGTTTCAAGGTCAGTTTCTTGTCACGTATCAATTAAGGTACAGTGACATTCAGATTCCCATACAGTCATACCAATAAAGCTCAACAAGACCCCCAAAGAATGTTTTAACATGAACACCCACCACAGCGACACCCTTACATTCCTCACTGTGATGGAAGACAAAAAAAGTTCAATCTTCTTCCCTTCTTTGTTGTCCATGTAGCTGTCCATGCTGAAATATTACCCCAACACTTGTTTAATGTTATGACAAATTATGACATAGTACTTTGTAAATTATGACAATGGCTTGTAAATGCCCATCTTAACGGCATCAATTGTTTTCTCCTTGCCTTTGATGCATCTAACATCCATGTAAGCTCTGTTGTGAGAATGTTGGTGTCACTGTAAAGGAATGAGAGGTGAAATAACCAAATTACCACCTACCTGATGGTATATCAGGTAAGTTAACCATGCTACATGGCCTTTTGTGACACTCATGGTCAAGGATGTCTTGCTTCTTCTATCTACACCATTTTCTCGAGTGATGAGTCCTAATTGGGATCAGCACACAATGCCGCAAGTGGGGTGTGTGTGCAGGGTATTGCAATCTGGAGAATTTTGAGTTTTGTGAAACCTTCTGATTATTACTCACTGTCCTCGCTTGATAAATCAGTGCCCCTCCATGCTGAACAACACATGAACGGAGCACTTAAAATAGCAAGAACACAATGTAATCTGAGTGGGGTTTCGGTATTTATCATTACGAGTGTTTTGTAGCACCAAGCCAGCTGAGCTCGAAAGTGGATAGTTGTCAGGCAGTTTCTGTGGCAAGTAGTGAGTTAAGCAACTTTACCCTGACTGATATACCTGTGGCAGATGCATAGGCCAAGGACATCATTCCATGTGGAGACAGTGCTGTTTTCATACTGAGAGCATCTTCCATTGTGTTATATGGCACTATAATTGTGAAAAATCGATGGACTACTCCAAATCTCACAGTTGAAAGCTGAACATTCTTAGAACCTATCCATGCTGGAAAAAAATGTCAAGTTAGGCTAATCTCTGTCTGCACGTGGTCCATATCCTTCATTCCCTGCATATCCATAAGCTTATCGAAAAGATTCTAAAATGGAACAAACATACGTGTTTCCACCATTACTCCAGGCAACATGTTTCAGGCACCCACCAGAATGGGTAAAAAAAACCTTGCTTTTCTAAAAGAAACACCTGCTTTAAACTTTGTCCTTTCACCTTAGAGGTGCTCTCTAGTCTTTGACATTTCCACCCTGGGAGATTGATTCTGACTGTCATTCTGATCTATGCCTCTCAATTTTATATTTGTCTATCAGACCCCCTCAGTCTCTGACACTTCAGGTCTGTCCACACTATCCTTATAGCTAATCTATAGAGGTCTATATCGTAGTGGTGCTACAGGCCACAGCAGAAGCCTGTAAAACGACAATCTGTAATGTTGTTGCCCAGCATATCCGGCATCACCATTATTGTCCAGATAGTTCATCCTGGTTTGATGAAGAATGCAGAGCCGAGAACAGCAGGCGCGCTTAAAAATACAATACCAATCTGGTGGAAAACTGTAAAAGAGGAATGCAACGACAGAGCAGAGTGATTCTGTAAGAAATAGGTCGAATCAAAGCTGTATATTCTGTCGCTTCTTAACATGTGGTGAACAATTAACAGCCAGGAACAGGGTAAAGTTCCAAAAATGGCACATTTCTCCAGAGATCTGCATTGTCACTTTAACCATTTTGATTCATTCCACATGATATTGAAAAATGATTTTAGAGCAGTGAATACAGCATGATGAATGGGGCTTAACATCTTATCTGTTACATTTGCACCACAAAACTAGCTGTGCCTCTGGCTAAGCTATTCGAGCACAGTTGTAATGCAACTGTCTAATTACCATTGTGGAAAATTACCCAGGTATGCTAAAGGGGACAAATTCTGCTTGGATAACACTTCCTCGCGTTATTATTATTAACGTTTAGTGCTTTCTGAGTCATTCGTAACTGTCACTGTATGTCAAGTTGTTACTTGTGTTACACCACGGCAAATTCCTTCTATGTGAATAATTGGCCAATAAACTTACTTAAATTAGAGCACATGGTATTGGGGGTAGGGTATTTACATCGATAGAGAACCGGTTGGCAGACAGGAAGTAATGAGTAGGAATTAACGGGTCCTTTTCCAAATGACATGCAGTGACTAGTGGGGTGCGGCACGGCTCAGTGCTGGGACCCCAGTTATTTACAATATATATATTGATGATTTAGACAAAGGAATTAAATGTAACATCTCCAAGTTTGCGTATGACACAAAGCTCGGTGGCAGTGTGAGCTGCGAAGAGGATGCTATGAGGCTGCAGGGTGACTTGGATAGGTTGGGTGAGTAGGCAGATGCAGTATAATGTGAATATATGTGAGGTTATCCACTTTGGTGGTAAGAACAAGAAGGCAGATTATGATCTGAATCTATCTATCTATCTATCTATGATCTGAATGGCGTCAGATTAGGAGAGGTGCAACGAGACCTGGGTGTCCTTGTATATCAGTCACTGAAAGTAAGCATGTAGGTACAGCAGGCAGTGAAGAAAGCAAATGGCATGTTGGTCTTCATAGCGAGAGGATTTGAGCATAGGAGCAAGGAAGTCCTACTGCAGTTGTACAGGGCCCTGGTGAGATCACACCTGGAGTATTTTGTGCAGTTTTGGTCTACTAATTTGAGGAAGGATATTCTTGCTATTGAGGGAGTGCAACATAGGTGAGCTTCCAGGGATGGCAGGACTGACATATGATGAAGGAATGAATTAACTGGGCTTATATTCACTCGAATTTAGAAGGATGAGAGGGAATCTTATAGAAACATAAAATTCGTAAGGGATTGGACACGCTAGATACAGGTAAAATGTTCCTGATGTTGGGGGATTCCAGAACCAGGGGTCACAGTTTATGAATAAGGGGTAGACCATTTAGGACTGAGATGAGTAAAAACGTTTTCACCCAGAGTAAATCTGTGGAATTCTCGGCCACAGAAGGCAGTGGAGGCCAATTCACTAGATGTTTTCAAGAGAGCGTTTGATATAGCTCTTATGGCTAACAGAATCAAAGGATATGGGGAGAAATCAGAATCGGGGTACTGATTTTAGATGATCAGCCATGATCATACTGATTGGTGGTGCTGGCTCGAAGGGCCAAATGGCCTAGTCCTGCACCTATTTTCTTTGTTTCTAAGAACTGGACAACATTTAGAGATGGACTGATACGTGGCCAGTACCATTCTGTTTATTTATAACCACTGGACCTTGAGTTTTGTTTGAATGGCATTCCCGACATTGCCATCCTGGAGGTTCCAATTAATCACAAACTCAACAGTCTTAAACCACGTGAATACTGTAGTGAAAATAGCAGGTCAAATGTTTTTCTACCATTTGCATGGCATAAGTGATGATCATGAAACAATATTATCTGCTGGCCTGCACTATGGCTGCAGCAATGAATGGGTAGCTCATCATCATCCAGGGGAAAAACATCTGTTTGTATTCCACCCCATCTACTATCCTGAGCATAGGTTCCCTCCATTAGTTGGCTTTTGTGTGTAATGTGAGCCGAATGGGTGCAGGTAGACAAAAAGGCTGGAGAAACTCAGTGGGTGAGGCAGCATCTATGGAGCGAAGGAATAGGTGACGTTTACGGTCGAGACCCTTCTTCAGACTGATGTAGAGGTGGGGGAGGCGGGAAGAAGAAAGGAAGAGGCAGAGACGGAGACAGTGGGCTGTGGGAGAGCTGGGGAGGGGAAGGAGGGAGAAAGCAAGGACTATCTGAAATTGGAGAAGTCAATGTTCATACAGCTGGGGTTTAAACTACCCAAGCGAAATATGAGGTGCTGCTCCTCCAATTTATGGTGGGACTCGCTCTGGCCATGGAGGAGGCCCAGGACAGAAAGGTCGGATTAGGAATGGGAGGGGGAGTTGAAGTGCTGAGCCACCAGGAGATCAGGTTGGTTAATGCGAACCGAGTGGAGGTGTTGGGCGAAGCGATCGCCAAGCCTACGCCTGGTCTCACCGATGTAGAGTAGCTGACACCTAGAGCAGCGGATGCAATAGATAAGGTCAGAGGAGGTGCAGGTAAACCTCCATATCTGGAAAAACTGCTTGGGCCCTTGGATGGAGTCAAGGGGGGGGAGGTAAAGCGACAATGGGTGCAGATTTAAGTTTACCAGAATGATGCCAGGTTTAGGGTGCATTTGTTACAGTGTGAGCTTGGACAGATTAGGATTGTTTCTCTGGAACACTGGTTGTTGTGCGGCGACCTGACAGAAGTATATAAAATGATGAGAGGCATAAATAAGGTAGACAGTTAGAAACTTTATCCCAGGATGGAAAAATCAGATATTCAAGGGCATTGCTTTAAGGTGAGAGGGGTGTGAGAAGCCGAGGGTAATGAGTGCCTAGTATGTAGGATGTTTGTACATGGATTCTTTTTAATGGGTTATGAAAGAATTGGCAACAGTGGATAGTCAAGGAACAAATCCTGTGCACCAAGTATGATGGGTAATCAAGGTTAATGGATTATGCTTCATCAAGTAACTGGAGTACGATTTGCGGAAATTGGCCTTTTTTTGCCCTTTATAGAACTTCACCGTATTGAAAGGTCTATAGAAATGACATGACTATAATGAGTATGCTTATTCTTTGAATTTTTGTTTGCATTTTTAAACTGCCACCATATAAACAGCATGAAATATTACTTGAGCTAGGATATTCCAGAGATTGAACAGCTTTTGAGGGAAGTTGCAAAATGTCGTTCTGTTGATTAACTGTGAAGCACTGTTTTAAGGACAGTGGGGAGTAAAGAAGTGTTCTCATGTATGAAACCCTCCCACCCCAGAATATTGGAGGTGTTTCCACTCCAGAACACAGATCACCTACTTGCATCTCCATAAACATCCTCCTGTTAGTTCATCTGCAGCTGAAGACCATATTCACGCCTTGTCTTTAGATTTGGCTTTCTCAGTAGGCTCCTGGCTTTCTTCCCATTTTACGCCATCTAAAGATGTAAGCTAATCTGTAACTGACTGCATCCTAACATACTAAGCCCTGTCCTCACATTACCCCTTTGCTCATTTGTTTTTATATCCCCTTGACTTCACACCTTTACCTACCCACATTTCTGCTTGTTGTGCACTCTGATTTAATCGTTCCAACCGTGGCAAATGTATCTCCAGCTTCCTTTGTCCTTAGTCCTGGAATTCCTTCCCGAAATTGTGCTCTGCTTCTCTCTGCTCCTTATATGCCATTCCTTAAAAATGAATATTCATGATGTCATAAAACACTTGACTCTGCACTTATTAACAGAATGTTTAATAACTGGATAAAATAATACTTGCTTAAATTCAAATATTGTGCACTTAACAGACTTGAAGGCAGCGTCTTTCTCATATTTTGTTGGAGGTGTATGTTAGTGTTAAAAAAAAGTGTTTTTAAAAAGAAAAGAGTGAACTTTTTTTCAAAATTGGTTGCACTATTCCCAGTTTCCAAAATTATCCATAATTTGCTAAATAATTTCAAGCTTTGCATTATGCAATACAAAAATCTTTGGCCGTTGCAAATATATTCTTGTAATGTAGACTTCAATCTGAGGAGTAATTATGAACTGTTTTCTTTCATTGTAGGGAAACGAAGCAAGCTACCCCCTGGAAATGTGCTCGCACTGTAAGTTCATCTTCATTTAAGATACATTTTGGTTTTGTTGACAAATATCTTGATTGGAACATCTAAACTTGTATGTGTATTCCGTTGCTCTCTGCATTCTTCGACTGAGCAAAATAGAGTTTCTTTAAATTCTTCGAATGCTGTGTAGAAACATTCAGGACTTTCTTTTGTGCTTTGTTCTCAATAATTAATGGTATTTTGGTGGTGGTGAACCTTGTGTGCTAACTGAAAGTCAAATGATCTTTTCTATTTTCCATATGTTTGCATATAATGAACTTGCCAACTGTTCCCCAGTTACCTGTGCAGTTTTATTTTCATACTAATTACTATCCTTCTAAAGCACTACTTTGATGAAATTATCCACTTAAATTAGTTCTGGCTCAACATTAATTACAGTGAAATAGTTAAATTGATTTAATAAGTTTTGCACATTTTTTAATATACATTAGCATTTCTATGTTATGAGGCCTTTCCATATACAAGCTCTCAATTTCCATGCAACTTCCTAGCTTAAAGTTTCTTAACTCGAAACCTTCAATCAGACTACGAAGAGCAGTAAAATCAATTTCTATCACCATTCCATTAGCACTATCTCTTTCTCTCTTCAGTCACCTCTGTTCACCTTGTTTATTGCTCTTATTTTCTGATCTTTTCCCTGCCCATCTTATTCCAGTTTCTTAAAAAGGAGGAACATGAGACACAAGTATGTGGATACATGCTGGGGTGCATACAGGAAACTGGCATGCAGCGCTAGATTCACTGCTCTACTGCAAAATCTCAAAGTTCTCTCTCTCTAGGGATCCCAAGACCCTCTCACTGCTCCCCCTCTGTTATTCCTGTTGCTCTCCACATTCTTCGACCATATCTGACCCAGACTTGCTACTACAGTCATGTCTCACCTCAGCACATACCTTATCCTGCTTGTGGCAAATTAAGTAATCCCCCTCCCACATTCCCTCTCTCCCCGTCACCACCATTGGGAGTGCGCATACATTTCTCCCACTGCCCTTGGCCCCCCTAATCCTTTCCCTCCGTATGCTCATATCCAATTCCACATTTCCCTTTATTTCCCCAACCCCATCCCTATTGCTCCCTCCAGCTATATTGTCTCCTCTTCTTTACTTCCCTGGCACCCTTTTGTTTCTTATTCACCTCTCGCCTTTGTCATTTACTCCAACCATCTGCCAGTCACCATCCTCCCTCGCGTGCGATGGCCATTATTGGCTTGCCGCCTACATTCTGGGCAATGACCTTAAGTTTTATCTCAAGAGTAATTGCCTTCCACTTCTTCTCACCAGAAGCAGGGGACACAGATGGGCGTTTTATAGAGTAGGCATGATGGGATGCAAAAACACAAAACACAATACACTGTATCCAAAAAAACACTGGCAACACAGAACACTGTAGAGTATCGGTTGTTTACACTCATGATCGCGTTTCTGACTGGGAGCTGTGGCTCGCTACCGTTGCCCAGCATCAAGAGAGAGAGTATCGTACTGCATATCGCTAGCCCAGGAAAAGATCAAAATTCAAAATTCGAAGTACGGTCTCTACTGAATGTGTATCGCTTTTGCACCATCGTAAAGTCGAAATATCGTACGTCGAAGCATCGTAAGTCGAGGAACATCTGTATCCACTAGCCAGGCCTGGCATCCTTGGTAGACAAAGTGCTGAAGAAGCTCAGCGGGTGCAGCAGCATCTATGGAGCGAAGGAAATAGGCAACGTTTCGGGCCAAAACCCTTCTTCAGACATCCTTGCCTCTTTTCCAGCTTTGTCCCACCAATTCCATCAGTTTATAAAAGAGGTTTGACCTGAATTGTTGTCTATGCATGCCCCCCTTAGAGGGAGTTAGATGTGGCCCTTGTGGCTAAAGGGATCAGGGGGTATGGAGAGAAGGCAGGTACAGGATACTGAGTTGGATGATCAGCCATGATCATATTAAATGGCGGTGCAGGCTCGAAGGGCCGAATGGCCTCCTCCTACACCTATTTTCTATGTTTCTATGATGCCTGACTTTGAGTTCAGTGTTCAGTTTAGGAACTTGATTCAGTTGTATTCATCAAAATAAATTATGTACTAGCTCTCCTTATCCATGTTCTTCCTCTGTAAGAGGATGCTTCATCATAAGGGATACCAACAGTATCTTTTCAAGAGTTTTCTAACTTTTAAGAGGTTCTGTAAAATGGATGTTTGTAAAACAAAAACATATTAAAAAATTTATGGCCTAAAGCAATAGCATCCTCCTCATACATTATCATGTCTTGCCACCATTAGATTATATTCCTTTCTCCTCATTCTCCATCCGTGGTAACAAGGTTGACTAACTGCATTGGAAATAACTACAGCATTGAAGGAGAAATATGTAGATCTGCTGTGTACTAACTGAATGGTAGAACAGGCTTGTGCTGAACATCCTGTGCTTATACTAAATTTGGAAAACAATGTGAAATTTAATTTGGTTGAAATTTGCCAATTACAGCAGCTGAGAGTTCATGAAACACCCATAATGGGTGTACGGAAAGTGAATTCTCCACCTTATATTTTTGTTGAAAGAGTAAAAGCTGTGTTAGTTTAAGCAATAACCCTCTCATTGCCTGACTGCTATCTATCTGTCCCAAAGTCTTGGGTTCCTCTAGTTCTGGCTGCTTGTATATCTGAATGTTATTAATTTTTGACCCATGGCGTAAGATGTAACACACTAAAGTGCAGGAATTCTCTCAACCCTCGAGCTCATAGTTCCCCTTTAAGATTCTCCAGAGATGCTGCCTGTGTTACTCCAGCATTTTGTGTCTACCTCCCCTTTAAGATATGTAGACACTCCTTTTTGATAATGCTTTATTGTTTGAGATGGATTTTGCCTAATAACCATAGTCAGAAATAACTGCTGCCACGTTAAAAGTGCCATACAAATGCAGTTAATTGCCCGTGTTTCCTGCAAGTTTTGACTTCCTAAAGATAAATAATTTGCATGTTATTTATTGCAAGTGTATTAAAAATCCTAAATCATTAATCATTTTCCCCAAGATGCAGATGTATGGAGGTTAGAAGCCTTCAAGAAGATGGAAATGCATTGATTGTGCAAATTCACAATGGAGCTTTAGAGAAGCTAGAAAAGTGATGATGAAAGTTGCAATATCCTACCAAGAATATTAAGATATTCATTTTACTGGTGCTCTTGTTATACCAAAAGTCCTCATTTGGATGGGGTTATTTGAGAATGATGATATAACTGGCTGACCCACATACACCCTTTTATATTTCAGTTGATTTCTAAATCCACGTTAAACACCTTCACCGCTGCCTCCAAATTAAACATCCCGATGGTAATTTCAAAGTTTTTATTAGACTTAATATTGACGTCAAGAGCAGATGAATTGGGCTCACCCAAAGCAGTTTGTAGAATCAGCAGCAGTTCCACTGGTGATAAGCTGTCTCTAATTGCTTTGTAGCAATAATACACGGGAATAGTTTGATGGAGTACAGAAAGTTAATTCTCAACCAAAGTGGATCTTAACTCCAAGTTAAGGCATTAAATAAATGGTGTCATTGCTTTCACGATGACATTAACCCACAGATTTGTTCCACATATGGGGCAGGAGATGCCTGATGGTACAGGTGGATAGGTTGTGCCACATTACATTAGATTTCCATGTGCATTCAGGAATGGACTCTATCCTCAGTGCCACCACAAGTGGTCATGTGTCCGAGACTCCTTGGAGGTAGTGGGGATGTAGCAACTTTCAATTGGTGCTTCTCATGCTGTTTCCCTAATGTAGGGGCAGATTATTATAACGTTCAAGAAATCGCTCCGTTATCTCTCTAGCCACTCTGGAGAACACATGGCATTAGGAGTATGTCATTTAATTACGCATGTGAGCTCTCCTCGTCCTTCAGTTCAAAGCTTCTCGAAAGATAAATCTTCATAACACAGTCTTTTGATTAATAGTTTCTTTATTGTTGAAGAAAAACAGTAAGGTATTCATCCAACCTTTTACTCGTACATTTTAAACCCCGTCAAACTTCAGTTTATTGCTTAGAAACGTTAGAAAACTCTCATTGTCAAAAAGTTATACCTTCAGCCATGGTCCTCTGAACTAAGCTAACTAGAAAACAGCTTCTGTGCAAGAATCCCTGCAGCAAACACGCCACCGACTACGTAATAATTCCCACCCACATAATTACGGGCAGACTAAAATTAAAGGCAAATGCCATAATTAATGACACACAAAATAAAGCCAAATGGCCACGACACCAATGGTGATTATTACCAAGGCACAAAGATATTTGGAAGCCTGAATTAAATAGAAGTCAATTTCAAGAAGTTGTAATCGAATGTCAGGGGAAGCGTTCCAGAACTGGATGCATAGGTTGTTGAAAGAACTGTCACTGTTTAGATAGGAATTGGGAATTCTTCGGAGACTGGAAATGGAAGAAATTGGAGATTAGAGGGATTTAGAATAGGCAATTAAGGATAGATACAAATGACCTGAAAAGTTGGCTCTGCTTCTCTCTCTGCAGATTAGCCTTAGTGTTTACTTTTACTTTTAGTTTTTTTTTTTACGAAGGACCCCAACTAAATTTTCAAAGATAGACAAAAATGCTGGAGAAACTCAGCGGGTGAGGCAGCATCTATGGAGCGAAGGAATAGGTGACTTTTCGGGTCTCGAGAAACTCACCCGCTGCGTTTCTCCAGCATTTTTGTCTTACTGAAAAAATTTCCAGCATCTGCAGTTCCTTCTTAAACAACTCAGTTTTCAATAAGTTGTTCATTATAAGATGCGATGCGAAAAATTAGTTGAGAAAGTAAAATTTGTATTTGAACGCAGAGGTTTGACACAGTTAGGAATGGTAGTTATACAGGTAGCTTGTTTAGTTGACTTATTGATGTCTTTTTGCCAGAAATTTCCTTTTAATGTACTGTTGTATTGACCCTTTTGTGCAGTTTTTAACTTGCATTATAATAAACTGAACAAAACTGCAATTTGGCATTCTGGTCATCTCTGTTTAGAAGTATGCAGTGCGGTCCAGTACAAAGTCAGTTCAGCAGCCTTTGTTCTAATGTTCAGGTTTATTTGGTAGCATGTTGATAATAGCACACTGTGCACAACAATGTGTGTCCTCTGCTGAGTGTGTAAGGAACTGACTTTTGTGTCATAGATCTGAGGACTAAATGAGCAGGCGTTGATTTTATATATTTTGAATTTCAGGATGGGTCTTTTTCACACAGAGAGTTGTGAGTCTATGGAATTCTCTGCCTCAGAGGGCAGTGGATGCCGGTTCTCTGGATACTTTCGAGGGAGAGCTAGATAGGGCTCTTAAAGATAGCGGAGTCAGAGGATATGGGGAGAAGGCAGGAACGGGTACTGATTGGGGATGATCACAGTGAATGACAGTGCTGGCTCAAAGAGCCGAATGGCCTACTCCTGCACCTATTGTCTATAAAATGTTAAGAGAGGTTCTGTGCTCTGATTTTACAGTGTAGAGCAAATATGTATAAACATATTCCACAAAATTATAGATGGGATTTGATTTATCGGTAGACAGACAACAATGGAGGAACACAGATTAATTAACTTGTGTAATAAAAAGGAACTGCAGATGCTGGTTTATACCAAAGATAGACCTAAAATGCTGGAGTAACTCAGCAGGTGGCAACTCCAGATAAAATGGATAGGTCTTCTTCTTATCAAGTCCACACACAAGATTAGAAGTTGTTCAGCCAGAGCATACATGCATCTGCATGCAATGGTGTCTGGCTTGTCGCTTCTTGTGCGTGGTGGTGGAAACAGGGCCGCGACGTGAACGCTCTTTCCATGACCCCAATGGATAGATGATGTTTTGGGATTGGACCCTTATTCGGGATCTTTTCAATTCAGATTAATTTACTTACCTCAGTTTTCCTGTTACTTACCAGTGGTGCATGCTTGTTTGACGCATTGGCTTATATTTCAAGCTTTTAAATAATTTTGAATGCATGTTGCATGTAAAGTTAAGATCTGAATTGTTCTTTGCTATGTACTTTGCATTAAACAAAATCGGTCTTTTGTATAGTGTATATTTAAAAAGTATCTCATGATCTAACATTAATCCTCTGGGGTACTTTGTATCCTTGCCATTAAAATTGCATTAGCTATGGGTTTTACAAGCAATTTCATGTTGGAGAGACCTATTCCTAACATGATTACATTTACACTTCTAAATGAGCTGTAGAATGTGACTCGAATAACTATTTTAGATAAGCCATTACCCTAAGTATTTGTTTGATGGATCCAGCCCCATGCTTACTTTTAAAATATAATCTCCACAATAGATTGAAAAAGACTTGTGCGCATCAGGATGTGGGTTATTTTGTAGAGCTGCTGCACCAGAGACCCGGGTTCAGCCCTGACGATGGGTGCTCTCTGCACAGAGTTTGTACCTTCTCCCTGGGACCGTGTGGGGTCCGGGTGCTCCGGTCTCCTCCCACATTTCAAAGACGTGCAGGTTAATTGGCTTCTGTAAATTGCCCCATGTGTGTTGAATAGAACTAGTGTATGGGTGATCATTGGTCGGCATGGACTTGGTGGGCCGAAGAGCCTGTTTCCATGCTGTATCTAAACTTTAAAAATATATATTTTTCTCAAGAAAATCTATGGACCAGATCCGACTGGTAAAAGTGCTGTCATTGTGCAAGCTATTGAACAAACTCAAGATACTGGAAATGAGTTATGAATCTTAAGAACTTGCTGATTCGTTCTATATCACTTCATTTGCAACAGGCACCCTCATCCTTGAGCTCATGTTTTTTTTTAAAAGCTTAAGGATTTTTGCATCAATTGCTTATGTAGCATAGCAAGAAGTTCAGAATGAGATTTGGGAGCAGGTAACTTTACTAGAGACAAACATGAGTAACCATCAGGGGAATGTACGTGTGCACGATAAGCTTTTATTGTGTACAAGCTGCCAAATTTTAGTCGGCCAAAATAATATAAATGGTGTAGATGCAGTGTGTGGAGTATACACAAACTTGTTTGTCCTAATAACCTGTTTCTGTACTGTCAATTCTTTTACATTGTAGTAATTGCTAAGGTAATGCATTTAACTTCAGAGAAAGAAAATTGTTTTAAGTGTGCTCGATCTCTCATTGTGTGAACCTAAATTGTGTTTGAAACTTGCAAATGTATTTTTCCAATTCTCTTTCTTTTCTGAATCTTTTTATCCCTTGTACCAGTCTGTCTTTATTCCTCAAATCTGTACTTGATTTAACTTTAAGCGTCTCTGCTCCATTGTGTTTAGCCTTTCCCAGATATCTCATCAGCTCAGTAAATGCTATTGGCTCTCTTTGTGAATTTCCCAAATGTTGCGTTCTCACCGTGACCTTCCTTGAAATTCAAGTCAATGGTATGATTGGATGGAGGATGTAGAGAGAAAAAAGTCTGGTTGCTGGCTGAAGTTGTTGAGGTTTTCCACAACAAATGGATTTAGAGTATTAGTGTTGATACAGATGGATTGTAAGTGCTCTTGCCTTAGTTATTGAAATATTATATGCTTCTGTTACCTTCAAATATGACTCTGAGACACTGTGACCGTTCTTCACATCCTATTAATCCTCCATAAACATAATCCAGCACTCTGCCGGATTCTGAAAAAGGGTCTCGAACCGAAACATCGCCCATTCCTTCTCTCCAGAGATGCCGCCTGTCCCGCTGAGTTACTCCAGCTTTTTACATCTATCCAGTACTCTGTGTCTTAAGCCCAGTTTTCCCCATTGGTCCTGTGCTTACTGACAGTGCGAGCAACCAGCACCTTTTCTTTCATGGCGTGCATGGCCTTGCCCTTCCTTTTGTAAGTAGATGAAGTTCAAGAGAATAGCTAAGGGAAGAGTTGGAGCTTTTAGGCCAGAACGGTTACCCATGTGCAGAAACAATATGTGTTTTATACCTCTAGCAAGAAGTATTTTGGCATCTTTGAAAGTGAGTAAATTGCTGGGCCCAGGTAAAATATACCCAGCTATTCAAAGCAGCAAGGGCAGAAATGACAGAATCTTTGACCATTTTTCAATCCTTCCTGACTATAGCAATGGTTATATGGTCCTGTTGGTTCTGAATCTGAAGGCATATTCTGAAGGGCAGTCTGTCCTGGACAAGGACATGGATTTGTCAAAGATGTTGCATCTCTATTAATTTATCTTTAAGGAAATAACAAGGAGAGTCAATGAGGGCAGTTTATTTGATATAAGATAGTGACAGATATGACTAAATTGGTTTAGTGGCAGCATGCAAAGGGTAATGGTTGACGCTCAATCCTTTGGATTTTGCAAAACAAATTATTAACTGAAATGAAGGAACAGCACCTCATATTTCACTTGGGTAGTTTACACCCCAGCGGTATGAACATTGACTTCAGTAATTTCAGATAGTCCTTGCTTTCTCCCACCTTCCCCTCCCCATCCCAACTCCCCCATAAACCTACTGTCTCCGCTCTCTTCCCTTTCTCCCCCCCCCCTGTCATCAGTCTGAAGAAGTGTCTCGACCCGAAGCGTCACCTATTCCTTCTCTCCATAGATGCTGCCTCACCCGCTGAGTTCCTCCAGCATTTATGTCTCCCAACTGAAATGATAAAGCAGTTTGCAGTTAATCAGGTCTCGTTGGCAAGCACAACCTAAAAGGTTATTAAGACCCAGCAACCCCTCAAAACAACCCATGCAAATAATATGCAAAAAACATCCTATTTCCTTCGCTCCATAGATGCAGCCTCACCCGCTGAGTTTCTCCAGCATTTTTGTCTACGTTCGATTATCCAGTATCTGCAGTTCCTTCTTAAACATGGAAAATAATATTACGTTACAAGAAATTGCATAAGATTGAGTTTTGTAAACTACCATAATATTATGCACTGATGATCTTATTTTCGAACAACCTTGAGCAGTTTCAATTTTTAAATGTAACTTTGGCTTGCATACTCTGTCTTGAAATTGTAACCTCTGCAGCGATCACTATAAAGAGCCTGTACTTCTCTGCACAACTGATCGTACCTGTCTGTATGTCCCTTGTCTGCAAGCTGCTTTTTTAATTTTACTCTCCTATAATCATTCTCTTTACTATCGATGATTTGGAATCCAGCTTATCTCTGGTCAGTTCCTGCGTGCACAAAAGCACAAACCTGTCTGCAGGTCTTAACATGTACCATTGCTTACATCCAACATTATTTCAATAGGCACAAATCAATTATGGCCGTTTGATTCAACATTCTCCAACCCCCACTTTGATGTGCCATCGTAATCGCACTTGTTTTTTCTGTCCAAATAATCTGATTTGTTATTGTTGTATTCGGCAGTTAGTAGGCCCTCCTCTGCCATTTAATGAAATCGTGTCCGATCTGAAAGTGAACTCAGCTGTGCATTTCTATCCATCCATAGTAAACTTCCACACTTTTACTTGTAATGCTTCCATTTACCCTCTGAGACATTTCTTGCCTCTCACTCATATAAACCATATAACCATATAACAATTACTCCTTTTAAAAAAAAAACCTTAGCTGCCGTGAATGGGTTATCCATAGTAGCGAACTGTGATTTCAGATTCTCGACCCGAAACGTCACCCATTCCTTCTTCCCAGAGGTGTTGCCTGTCCTGTCTGCTGAGTTACTTCAGCATTTTGTCTTATCTCCCAAAAGAGGAAATGTCCTCCACATCCACCCTGTCAAAGTCCTCCTGAAGCTAGTGTTTTTGTGACAAACCCACTCTTAATTTTCTGAACTCCAGTCAGAGACAAGACTAGCTGTCTATTTATTTCTTCATTGTGAGACAACCTGCCCACTCTGGGTTTTGGTCAAGTACATTTTAAATGCTTCCAATATTTCTGCATCTTTTCTCGGATAAGGGGACCTGTTCTAGTATTCCAGATCTGGTCTCACCAATGTCTTGGTACAATAAAAAGCATCACCTCCTTCCATTTGAATTTGATTCCTTGAGCAATGAATGTCAACATTGTGGTAGCTTTCCTTATGATCTACTGTGCCTGTATACTAGTCTTTGCACTGGGCATTATGACATTTTGGTTATTTCTTGAGAAGAGGGAAAGAGAACAACATTAAAAACCAGGTGTATTTACATAATCTGTTTTAATTAAACATTATCTTAAAAGTATTATCTCTTTAACTGTTTAAGAAAGAACTGCAGATGCTAGAAAAATCGAAGGTTGACAAAAATGCTGGTGAAACTCAGCGGGTGAGGAAGCAACTATGGAGTGAAGGAACTAATGCTCCATAAGTTCGCGTCTCGACCTGAAATGTCACCTATTACTTCGCTCCATAGATGCTGCCTCACCCGCTTAGTTTCTCCAGCATTTTTGTCTACCATCGCTTTAACTGTGCCATTTTCCCAATGCTTTCTTCCCCACCCAACCAAAAAAGGTGACCTTTTCTTTTATGTAAATTAGACATTAGTTCCCAATTTTTGACAGTCCAGCGATGTTCCAATTTGTTTTAAAATTCCATGTTTACATCCCATGCTCTTATTTTCACGTTTGGCTTTGAAAGTTGCCTCATTTTTAATGTTGGGTACAAATTAACTCTACCTGCCATCTAATGTGTGACTTTGCAGCTCTTTATTCTAAATGGTCCAAAATGGGAATTATAAAATCAAGCAGCAACTAACTGTTGGGCTGCCATGTTTACTCTGAAACCAGTGAACCCGTGTAAACTTTACACAGAATCATCTTTGCCTGCATTCTTGTTACGGTAATGCTGTGTAAAGATTAATAGGCTTTTGATATTCGTCTGCTGAAACGTACTACAGCTCGACTCCCTAATGCTTGGATAGAACTGGGATTAATTAATCTGTGGTGAGTCACGTGACAATCCGCCACTGCTAATATTGGAAACGCATGTGTTGTCTGGCTCTGATCTCAGCGTTGTACCAACAGAAATCTGATCAAAATGGCCAATGCTCGAGCAGGCAAAAAGCTGAGTGAGTGGCTTGTTCAGTGTCTTCAACACTTAGAAATGAGGTTGCCGCAAGGAAGAAAGTTGTTTAATTGAAGTTTGAATCTTCTATCCATCTTGCAGATTTGCAAGGCAACTTGTGATTTAAAAAAAACAATAATTTTGAAAGCATTATTTTGGTTGTTTTTATTTTTATTTGTCGAGTAAATTACCAATTTTACTTTTCTAGTTGATGCTGATGAGATTAAACGACTAGGAAAGCGTTTTAAGAAACTGGATTTGGACAATTCTGGCTCACTAAGTGTGGAGGAGTTTATGTCTCTGCCTGAGTTGCAACAGAACCCACTCGTGCAACGAGTTATAGATATCTTTGACACGGATGGAAACGGTGAAGTTGACTTTAAAGGTAAGGTATTTTCAGTATTTAAATATTTTTGGATGTTTATAATTTATTGAAAGCAAAATGTATATTATTGGGAACGGTAGATTTGTTCATTGTTCTTGCATGCTCTGTGAAAATTATTTTTGGTGGAGTATTACATACACTTTATTCATTTGTTAGACTGAAACACTTGATAATATACTAAATAATGGGGTTGATTGATACATCTGATTTTTTTTATACTTAGGACCTGTGGGACAATTTTTGAATACTCCCAGCAATTCCTGCTGCCCGCAGTTGCTATCTGGGTGGACTTTCTGAATTTTAATTATTTAAAACAATGCTGAGAGGATATTGAGGTTACAGTGTAATAATAAATGTTAATTTTTTTTAATGACTGTTGCTCATCCCAAATGACTGCCATTTTTACCAAATTTCAGCTGTTTGATGATCTATTTAAATAGCCGCGAAGATGATAACTGTAATCTGATTGTCACATGGAGGATTTACCCTGAATTCTCTCAAAGATAAACGATGGATTTTCTGGGTCAGGAGTGGGGGGGGGGCAGACAAGCACTATTTTGTCCCCCTCTTCGGACAAGTGAAACGCAAACGATAGTTGATACCTTTGTGTAATTATTTAAACAATAAGACTTTAAAATTACACCTACACATGTATATTTAAAATGGAAGGTAGATAAAAATGCTGGAGAAACTCTGTGGGTGAGGCAGCATTTATGGAGCGAAGGAATAGGTGACGTTTCGGGTCAAGACCTTCAGACTCAGAGTCTGAGAAACTTGCTGATTTTCTCCACCATTTTAATCTACCTTCGATTTTTCCAGCATCTGCAGTTCCTTCATAAATATTTAAAATGGATGTGCTTTTCAATGGATAGACAAATTTCTGATTGACCACTTTTTCGAATAAAAATCAATGTACGTGCATGAAGTGAATCATAATAGTTTTGCATTCATACTTGAAATTAGAGGTCTGTGTTAGCAAAAGGTCGCAGGTCTGTCCAACTCTACTAAATAGTTAATTAATTTATGTGGAAAATTAGATTCTGGTTAATCTTTTATGTCGTTCATTACAACAATTTTACATGCAGTCCAATGAGAAACCTTTCCTGGCCTTGAGGAATTTGACAATTACACAATAGCTAGAATTTAATTTTTTTATGTTGATTAAATATTTATCATCATTAATAGTTGTTAAAGTTTCAATCTTGCTCCAGAAACTACTAACGTGAATATTGATTTTAAGAAAAAGACATTTGAGTTGAAGTCGAGAGTACTCAGGAAATTTGTGTTTTTTATAAATGTCATGACAGAGTAATGCGACCAACTGCCAGACAACTTCCAGAAAGTGCTCCAGAATTTGATTTTGTTTGTAGATTGACATAATGAAGTGTGTCCAGGTTGCATTGACTGTAAGCTGGCTTCATCTCCCATATGGCCATGTTAAGTATTTAGCAGTAATTCCTAGAGTCCTTGAATGGATTCAGTTGAAGCTAATGTCAAACCCCTCCTCGCATAAAAATAACTCGATAATCAGAGCTGGTTGTAAAGAAGGAGATAGTAATTTCAGGGGTGACTGGTGTATAAGGAGGTACAAGGAACTGCAGATGCTGTTTGCTGAAAAAAGACTGCGGTATAGACAATAGGTGCAGGAGTAGGCCATTCAGCCCTTCGAGCCAGCACCGCCATTCAATGTGATCGTGGCTGATCATCCACACTCAGCACCCCCGTTCCTGCCTTCTCCCCATATCCTCTGACTCCGCTATCTTTAAGAGCTCTATCCAACTCTCTGTTGAAAGCATAGAGAGAATTGGCCTCCGCTGCCTTCTGAGGCAGAGAATTCCACAGATTCACAACCCTCTGTGTGAAAAGAGGTTCCTGGAGGTGGTGATTCTGGTTGGGACCCTTCTTTGAATCAGTCTGAAGACAGGTCCCGACCCGAATGGTTACCGATCCATGTTCTCCATGGATGCTGTCTGACCCGCTAAATGCCTCCAGCACTGTTGTCTTTTTTTGTGAATTATAAATAGATTGGAATGGTCAGGTTATCCTGGAGAATCGTCATTTTATGATACAATTGAAACTGGGATTTTGTACTTTTAAATACTCGTTGGAGAAAGTAAAGATCGCAGTAAAAAAACAATCCACACACAGGTAGTTCTGCTACAACCTTTTATTAGGTTATACGAGTGGAATATAATACAATTGCATTAGAGGGAAAAAATTGTATTACATGAGTTGAATTGGTTACAACACGGTTTCTCTTGGGAACTAGAGAAAAGCAGAAAACAAAAGCTGTCTTGGGTTAAAAAAAATCCAAGGTAAAGAAACTGTTTCCATCTAAACCATTCCCCCATTTATAATAGGGGAATATCATTGCTGAGGTGACCCGTTGTCTTGTCAAAATCATGTCATTGTTTGTTGACCCTGTGTTAACCTACATATGACAAACAAAACTGAACTGAGCTAATCAGACATCTCTGGTTCCAAGGACAGTCTGTCAGTTTTACCTCTGGTAGTTGAAATTGGGAAGAAAGCAGGAGAAAGGGATTGGATGGAGAGATAGATCAGCCATGATTGAATGGTGTAGACATGATGGGCTGAATGGCCTGATTCTGTTCCTATCACTTATAAAATTGATAAGAATCACTTCTATTGACTTGTGTACCATACTATTAAACAATTTAACATAAAGCCTGAGTTTTTTTAGCTTACAATAACAAAACTAAACAGTACTCAAATTCTAATTTTAAGATGAAGCACATGCTGGTCGAAGACTGAACACAATATTAAAAATTGTGAATTTTACACAACCTGGTCACAGTATAAACAAGAGACAAAATGCTGGAGTAAGTCAGGCGGCATTTTGCAAAACATAGCTGTATCTGCCATATTCTCCAGAGATGCTGCCTGACCCGCTGAGTTACTCCAGTACTGTGTCTTCTCTTGTAAACCAGCATCCGCAGTTGCTTTTGTCTCAATCAGTAACATACGTAGAGTGAAATCACGTGGATGACTTCAGTTTTGTTGATGCTTTAGATCGGACATGAATAAATAGTATCCAATTACAGCCTGTAAGCTGTGGAATGTCCTTGAATTTTAAGACCAGTAAATTTCAAACCACTTTTTTCTTTTTGGAAAATATCTATACTATCAAGTGGACCCGTTGTTTCTTGCATTGCCACCACTTCATGGATGCTGTCCCATTGTTTTCAGCTTATTACGACTCTTAAGATCTTGGATTCCTCAAGGCCAGGCAACTCCCTAGTGCAGTGTTTCTCAACTTTTTAACCCTTGCGGAACCCTTGAAATAATCTCGGGGAACACCTACATTAAATTATTGTGCGGCCACGCTAAAGATGCTGAATTTCATCAGTGAGGTCTTCCTTTATTGAGAGAATGAGTAAAGTTGAAGTGGATTGATGAATCCATATGCTGTAGGGAATGCAGGCTTTGGAGCCAGGTTAGTGTATGGTCTAATTGAAGCCATATTCACAGCTTTATGTTGTCGAATCTTCTGGATTGTCTGGAATCTCCTGGAATTAAATAAAGAACAACCTAGGAGATAAATCTCTCGATCAGGACCTTGGTGATTGTGCAAATTCTGACTCTGGATTGAATTAGCCGGGGGTACATTGAACTAGTTAATATGACAAATTTGTGAGGATCTTAAGCATGCGCAGAAGCAATGCTAAAGTACTTGCACTGAAATATTAGTTCATTTGGGGACTGGGTATGAGTTTGCAACAAGCCAGAGCCTGTGGTAGAAACAAGAGGATAGACACAAAATATTGAAGTAACTCAGCGGGACAGGCAGCCTCTCTGGATAGAAGGAATGGGTGACGTTTTGGTTCGAGACTTCTTCAGACCTCTCTCAGAGTTCTGAACCATTCCTTCTATCCAGAGATGCTATCTGTCCCACTGAGTTACTCCAGCATTTGGTGTCTATCTTCGATATAAACCAGCATCTGCAGTTCCTTCCTACACATCATGTGGTAGATATTCAAGTGAAGCTGGCAAGTTGTTCAAATTGATGAGTGGAACTCTTCCCTGCTTGGCCTAGTTGTTGGTTGGAGGACAGTGTTATCTATCCTGTGATGCATCACGGCAGCTGCAACCTTGCCGATGCAGCCTGAAGTGGATCTGCAATGGACTCAACTTTCATTGTTTTTTCCCCAACGCAATAGTGAATCACCTCTTTTTAATACTGCAAGACAAACAAATGAAATGTCCTGTGTATGACCAGCCCCTTTTGGGCACTAGTTGACCTGTCAGGTAAGTTCAGAATTAATTAACTGGATCTGCTGGTGATCTTTTGCCGTGGACAAAATGTGTAGGAAGGAACTGCAGATGCTGGTTTACACCAAAGATAGACACCAAAAGCTGGAGCAGCTCAGCGGGTCAGGCAGCATCTTCAGTTTGAAGAAAGGTCCCTACTTGAAACGTCACCCATCCTTTTTCTCCAGAGATGCTGCCTGACCGTCTGAGTTAGTAAGAGGATTAGATAGCGTAAATGCACTGAGTCTTTTGCTCAGAGTAGGGGAATCGAGAACCAGAGGACACAGGTTCAAGGTGGGGGGGGGCAAAGATTTAATAGGAATCTTCGGGACAACTTTTTTACACAAAGGGTGGTGGGTATATGGAACAGGCTGCTGGAGGAGGTAGTTGAGGCTGGCACTATTGCAATGTTTAAGAAACATTTGGACAGGTCCATGGATAGGATAGGTTTATAGGGATATGGGTCAAATGCAGGCAGGGGGGGGACTAGTGTAGTTGGGGCATGTTGGTTGGCATGGACAAGTTTGGCTGAAGGCCCTGTTTCCACTCTGTATATAACTCTAAAACTCTATCTACCTAGGCACAGTGAAATTCCTTTTTTGCATACACTTCAGTAACAGTCTTACTATACATGAGGAACAATGGTTCTTGTGCAAGATAGTAGATTACACGGAGGCAGTACACAATTCACCATGTTCTGGCTTGTACCCTGCAAGTTCAGAGCTGCTAAAAATATTGCTCTTAACTTGGCCATAAGTCCTGGCGATGGCACTGAGCCTGAGTTGCAGTGGTCGGCAATGTTGTTGATGTCCTCCGCCGCTGCAGGCTGCGTTATGTTCAACACGCTCGGCCTCCCGGAGCGGTGTCTGATCCACACGAGCCGCAGGCTGCAGCAGGGCCTCCAGCGGCCCACTCTGCCAACACCCCCACCCACAAATACGTTGTCCCCTCAGCTCGGCCTCCATGCCCCCGGGGTGCCTCTTGCAGCCGACCTCAAAGACCAAGAGCGCCACCAAGGGTGTAGGAGGTGAGACCCCAGCACACTCACTGCTGCCATCGATTTCCTCCATCCATGGCTGTCACCATCATGAATCTCCCCAAGTATTAGTAAAAAGGTATATCTACCTAGGCACAGTGAAATTCCTTTTTTGCATACACTTCAGTAACACTCTTATTGTTGATCAGACTGGCCTGGAGTCTCCCTTCTTTTGGATAGTGGGTGCTATAACCATGATTCATAAATGCATTTAGTTATATTAACTGGTTTAAGTAACTGGTACAAGCAGTATTTTAAGTGATCAGCCAACTCAGTTATACTAACTGTTTTGTAATCATTCCTTGCAGAGTTTATTGAAGGAGTCTCCCAGTTTAGTGTTAAAGGTGACAAAGAACAGAAATTGCGATGTAAGTATATTGTACTTCAATGGCCCCTAATGTTATTTACTGAATGTTTAAGAAAGAACTGTAGATGCTGGAATCGATTATTCGAAGGTGGACAAAAATGCTGGAGAAACTGAGCGGGTGAGGCAGCATCTATGGAGCGAAGGAATTAACCCTGTATTAACATGATGTCAAGTCATTCGTAAATTTTAAAACTTAATTTTTTTCACCTATGATACATAGAAACATAGAAATTAGGTGCAGGAGTAGGCCATTCGGCCCTTCGAGCCTGCACCGCCATTCAATATGATCATGGCTGATCATCCAACTCAGTATCCCGTACCTGCCTTCTCTCTATACCCCCTGATCCCCTTAGCCACAAGGGCCACATCTAACTCCCTCGTAAATATAGCCAATGAACTGGCCTCAACTACCCTCTGTGGCAGAGAGTTCCAGAGATTCACCACTCTCTGTGTGAAAAAAGTTCTTCTCATCTCGGTTTTAAAGGATTTCCCCCTTATCCGTAAGTTTCCCCCTTATCCTTAAGGATATGCTGCCTCACCCGCTGAGTTTCTCCAGTATTTATGTCTACCTTTAATGTTATTTACTGTTAATTAGTGTTTAAGAAAATTGCTGCGATTAATTTCATCCGGAATATTTGTTTATTAAGAAGCAATTTTGCGGTATCAGGTTGTGGATCGACACCGTGTTCCAGAGGCCTCCTCGTGTATTCTGTTCAGCCACCGGTAATACCAGTGGGGTGTGATGTGAGTGGATGTGCCTTCTCTTGGAATTGGTGAAGAACATTAGGCTTGATCGATGAATGGATCCTGTGCACTAATTAACAAAAGTGTTTACTTGGCCAAGCTTCATTCTCAGTCAACATTACAAAGAAAACAGATGTCCTGCTCATTTATTTATTTCCTTCTGTGTGAGTTAGTTGTGTTTCATTCGTTGCAACTGTGACACCACTTCAGAAGAAATTCATTAGCCCTACGAAACATCAGGACATATTTATCCCCCCCCTTAGCTTATTTCACCATTCAGGTAAATCTTATCTGTAACCAAATTCCATACGCCAGTCATTTGCCCCATATCCCTCGTATCATAGGTGAAGAAGTTAAGTTTTAAAATTTACAAATGACTTGACATCATGTTAATACAAGGTTAATTTCCGGGATGGCGGGACTGTCATATGCTGAGAGAATGGAGCGGCTGGGCTTCTGGAGTTTAGAAGGATGAGAGGGTGTTATAAAAACATATAAGGTTATTAAGGGTTAGGACACGCTAGAGGCAGGAAACATGTTCCCGATGTTGGGGGAGTCCAGAAGCAGGGGCCACAGTTTAAGAATAAGGGGTAAGCCATTTAGAACGGAGATGAGGAAACACTTTTTCACACAGAGTTGTGAGTCTGTGGAATTCTCTGCCTCAGAAGGCGGTGAAGGCCGTTTCTATGGATACTTTCAAGAGAGAACTAGATAGGGCTCTTAAAGATAGCGGAGTCAGGGGATATGGGGAGAAGGCAGGAATGGGGTACTGATTGTGGATGATCAGCCATGATCACATTGAATGGCGGTGCTGGTTCGAAGAGCCGAATGGCCTATTCCTGCACCCATTGTCTATTGAATTGCGGAGGAGAATTTCAAACTTCTGATGCATGTTCTGCATTGAAATATGATGTGTAATTTGGATCCAACTCTAATCTGAAACACTGGATATGGATTTTACATTCTGTCCTTCGTGCTGGACTCCAACCTTTAGGAAATGTGTCCCTCCAATCCTATCAGTCCGATCGTCTTTAATTTTAGCAAGAATTTAAACAAATATGGTGCAAACACTCTCCTGATAATTTAGCATTTGGAGTTTCAGACGTGACATAAGATCTTGGTGCACTTCTCTCATCCCAGGGCTGAGAACCAAACTTTTCCGAGTCCAGGTGTGGTACCATTAAATAGCCTTTTATATTTGACATTGAGATAAAAATGTTAACAGAATGTTAACCTTGAAGTGTCCATGGCCCTTTAAATGTTCACTGTCTCCCTTCCATTGTTATTATTTCTACTATTTCTCTATTCAACCCTTGTGATCCAAAGTGCATGACTTGCACATGTCTACATTGATGGCTTTTTGCCACAATAGTATCTAATCACAAGTCTATCTATGTCTCCATACATTTTGTGCTTGTATGCATTCTACTTACTACAGAAATCAGATGTGTTCTCCATCCAAGTTGCTCACAAATGCAAACTTCTTCTTCTTGCGTGTGGCGTGCACAGCCTAAAGTTGTAGGACAACGTGTTCTATTTGATCTTATTTGATTGTGCACACCGGATTGATTGCTTTTGTCGAAACACGGCGGACCACATGAAGGTTGCAATCTCCCCCCCCCCCCCCCCCCAAATGCAATGAATGCAATGAATAGCTGGGACACAACCTAGTTTTTTTATGGGTATCATTAATAACATTTCCAAAAGCCCCCATTATAAATACTGTCTTCTGCTCGGTTTCCCAGCCAGTTCAGTAATTTTGCTGTGGGCTATGTTGGACCTCCAAAAAAAACACTTTCTGTATAGGCCCAATATTTTATTGTATCGGCCCAAACTCCAATATTTTAGTCACCACGTCCAAAAATTGCTTTGTGTTTCGTGAACCTCGTATCTATATTTCAAATGTGTTCAAAAGGAAATGTTGATATTTCAATTTACTTCACTAAGTTTATGATAAAATGATGTTAAATCCTACCACTAACGCTGATAAGAAAGAATATGATCTGTTTCCCTACTGGTGACTTGTAGCTGTGTGATAGAGGGAAAGATAAAACAGTTGAAGAACATTTGATGTCAAGTGAAACCTGAATGTTAGCAGCTTCCCACAGTTTTTACTGCAACCTTTTCCTCTCATCAGTTGCTTTCCGCATCTACGACATGGATAAGGATGGGTACATCTCTAACGGAGAGCTTTTCCAGGTGCTTAAGATGATGGTTGGGAACAATCTAAAGGACACACAGCTCCAGCAAATTGTAGATAAAACCATAATTAATGCAGATAAGGATGGAGATGGAAGAATATCCTTCGAAGAGTTTTGCGCAGTAAGTTGATCTATTTTACTTTGAACAAATGCTTATTTAGTTTTGCTAAGATTTATTAGGATCAAGTAACATAGAACAGAAGCGCAGAAGGTTATGGGGGGACTTGATAGAGGTCTTTAAAATGATGAGAGGGATAGACAGAGTCGATGTGGACAAGCTTTTCCCTTTGAGAATAGGGAAGATTCAAACAAGAGGACATGACTTCAGAATTAAGGGACAGAAGTTTAGGGGTAACATGAGGGGGAACTTCTTTACTCAGAGAGTGGTAGCGGTGTGGAATGAGCTTCCAGTGGAAGTGGTGGAGGCAGGTTCATTGGTATCATTTAAAAATAAATTGGATAGGCATATGGATGAGAAGGGATTGGAGGGTTATGGTATGAGTGCAGGCAGGTGGGACTAAGGGAAAAAAGTTGTTTGGCACGGACTTGTAGGGCCGAGATGGCCTGTTTCCGTGCTGTAATTGTTATATGGTTATATGGTTAACAGTAGAGCACATGCCACTTTCATTTCACTGCACATCTCGTATGTGTATGTGACAAATAAACTTGATTTGACTTGACTTGACATGAACCAGCACTTTGCCCTGCAATGCTTGTGCTGAACTTGATGCCAAGATCAACTTTAATCTCCCTGAATATAATTCATATCCCTCCCTTCCCTGTATATCCATGTGCCTATCCAAAAGTCTATTAACTGCCACTATCATATCTGCCTCCCTTGCTACTCCAGCCCTCCACATCTACTTTAAATGTTGCCCCTCTCACCTCACAAGCTATGCCTTCTGGCACCATTCTAGTAAACCTCCTCTGCCCCCTTTCCAAACCCTCCACATGTGCTGCGGTGACTGGAACTGCGCTCAATACTCCTCATGTGGCCTAACTAGCGGAGTCAGGGGATATGGGGAGAAGGCAGGAACGGGGTACAGATTGTGGATAATCAGCCATGATCACATTGAATGGCGGTGCTGGCTCGAAGGGCCAAATGGCCTACTCCTGCACCTATTGTCTATTGTCTAATCGAAGACCTATAAAGCTGCATCATGACTTCCTGCCTCTAGTGCTCAATGCTCAGACATATGAAAGCAAGCATACCACCCCATCAGCCGTCGCATACAGCGTATAAGGTTCCAACATTATCGCCACCTCCAACGGGATCCCACTACTGGCCACATCTTCCAATCTCGACCCTTTCCTGCATTCCGCAGAGACAGTTCCCTCCGAAACTCCCTGGTCAACTCGTCCCGTCCCAACCAAACCACCGCCTCCCCGGGTACTTTCCCCTGCAACAGCAGGAGATGCAACACCTGTCCCTTTACCTCCCCCCTCGACTCCATCCAAGGACCCAAACAGTCTTTCCAGGTGAGGCAGAGGTTCACTTGCACCTCCTCCAACCTCATCCGCTGTCCCAGCTGTCAACTTCTCTACATTGGCGAGACCAAGTGCAGGCTCGGCGATCGTTTCACTGAACACTTCCGTTCAGTCCGTCTTAACCTACCTGATCTCCCTGTGGCCCAGCACTTCAACTCCCCTTCCCATTCCCAATCTGACTTTTCTGTCCTGGGCATCCTGCATTGTCAGAGGGAGGCCCAGCGCAAATTGGAGGAGCAGCACCTCATATTTCGCTTGGGTAGTTTACACCCCAGCATTAGAGAACGTGGACTTCTCTAACTATAGATAGCCCTTGCTTTCTCTCTCCATCCCCTCCCCTTCCCATTTCTCCCACCAGTCTTATTGACTCTGCCTACATTCTATCTTTGTCCCCCCTCCCCCGACGTCAGTCTGAAGAAGGGTCTCGACCCGAAACGTCACCCATTCCTTCTCTCCAGAGATGCTGCCTGTCCTGCTGAGTTACTCCAGTATTTTGTGTCCACCAAGCATACCAGACATAGAAACATAGAAAATAGGTGCAGGAGTAGGCCATTCGGCCCTTCGAGCCTGCACAGCCATTCGATATGATCATGGCTGATCATCCAACTCAGTATCCCATCCCTGCCTTCTCTCCATACCCCCTGATCCCTTTAGCCACAGGGGCCACATCTGACTCCCTCTTAAATATAGCCAATGAACTGGCCTCAACTACCTTCTGTGGCAGAGAATTCCACAGATTCACCACACTCTGTGTAAAAAATGATTTTCTCATCTCAGTCCTAAAAGACTTCCACTGTGACCCCTAGTTCTGGACTTCCCCAACATCGGGAATAATCTTCCTGCATCTAGCCTGTCCAACCCCTTAAGAATTTTGTAAGTTTCTATAAGATCCCCCCTCAATCTTCTAAATTCCAGCGTGTACAAGCCGAGTCTATCCAGTCCTGCCATCCCAGGAATCAGTCTGGTGAACCTTCTCTGTACTCCCTCTATGGCAAGAATGTCTTTCCTCAGATTAGGAGACCAAAACTGTACGCAATACTCAAGGTGTGGTCTCACCAAGACCCTGTACAACTGCAGTAAAACCTCCCTGCTCTTATACTCAAATCCTTTTGCTATAAATGCTAACATACCATTTGCTTTCTTCACTGCCTGCTGCACCTGCATGCCTACTTTCAATGACTGGTGTACCATGACACCCAGGTCTCGTTGCATCTCCCCTTTTTCTAATCGGCCACCATTCAGATAATAAATTCAGACACCACCTTTACCACTCTGACTACTTGTGTTGCCACTTTCAAGGAGTAGGCGACTTGGTCTCATGATCCCTCTGTACATCAGTACTGTTGCATGGTCCTCCCAAAGTGCAGCCCTTCACACTTGCACATTTAATTTAATTTTCATCCATTTGTTAGCAATTATGTCAAATGAAAAAATTGAAATTAAATTAACTTGAATTGTATTTGAATGCACAAAATAGATTTTCAGAATGGAATATAGCTGAAGTTTCTACTCTGCCGGAGTACTCCTAATATTAATGACATTTCAGTGACAGTGTGTTTCTAGAATTTAGCAAGCCACACTGAGATTTATTCAGCTATTCGTTTGCAAGGTTTTGTATGTCACCAGTAATATTAGCTCAATTCCTTCTGGCATACTTCTCCAGAAAATGTGATAAAAGTCTAAGCCTGCCTGCTGTATCCCATAGCATTTGGTCATATCTTCTGTAATTCTATGTGTCTAATAAAAGCTGGAGTGTACATTTTGCCAATAATTAACCTGCAGTGATGTGAGTTCCTTAGAAAGGCCACCAGGCTAGTTCTCCATTTTCTTTGTCTGATAGACAGTGGGCTAGGCTTTTATGTGCTAGCTATACCTTGTGAACCTTTGAAATACGCTGGTCAGAGATCTATTATTTCCATCTGACATACAGTGCCTTCCATAATGTTTGGGACAAAGACCCATCATTTATTTATTTGCCTCTGTTCTCCACAATCTGAGATTTGTAATAGAAAAAAATCACATGTGGTTAAAGGGCACATTGGCAGATTTTAATAAAGGCAATTTTTATACATTTACAGCAATGTTTATACATAGTCCCCCCATTTCAGGACACCATAATGTTTGGGACACTGCAATGTCATGTAAATGAAAGTGGTCATGTTTAGTGTTTGGTTGCATATCCTTTGCGTGCAATGACAGTCTGCAATTCATGGACATCACCAGTTGCTGGGTGTCTTCTCTGGTGATGCTCTGCCAGGCCTGTATTGCAGCCATCTTTAGCTTATGCTTGTTTTGGGGGCTAGTCCCCTTCAGTTTTCTCTTCAGCATATAAAAGGCATGCTCAATTGGGTTCAGATCGGGCGATTGACTTGGCCACTCAAGAAATGACCATTTTTTAGCTTTGCAAAACTCCTTTGTTGCTTTAGCAGTATGTTTGGGATCATTGTCTTGCTGTAGAATGAACTGCTGTCCGATTACTTTTAAGGAATTTTTTTGAACTTGAGCAGATAGGATGTGTCTATACACTTCAGAATTCATTATGCTACAACCATCAGCAGTTGTATCATCAATGAAGATAAGTGAGCCAGTACCTTCAGCAGCCATACATGTCCAGGCCATAACACCCCCACCACCATGTTTCACAGATGAGGTGGTATGCTTTGGATCTAGGGCAGTTCCTCATCTCCTCCATACTTTGCTCTTGCCATCATTCTGATATCAGTTAATCTTTGTCTCATCTGTCCACAAGACCTTTTTCCAGAACTGTGTACTTTAAGTACTTCTTGGCAAACTGTAACCTGGCCGTCCTATTTTTGCGGCTAACCAGCGGTTTGCATCTTGCAGTGTAGCCTCTGTATTTCTGTTCATGAAGTCATTGACAAACCCATACCTGAAGTATGTTTCTGATCTGTCGGACAGGTGTTTGGGGATTTTTCTTTGTTGTAGAGAGAATTCTTCTCTCATCAGCTGTGGAGGTCTTCCTTGGCCTGCCAGTCCCTTAGCGATTAGTGAGCTCATCGGTGCTCTCTTTCTTAATGATGTTCCAAACAGTTGATTTTGGTAAGCCTTAGGTTTGGCTGATGTCTCTAACAGTTTTATTCTTGTCTCTGTCTCATAATGGTTTCTTTGACTTTCATTGGCACAACTTTGGTCCTCATGTTGATAAACAGCAACAAAAGTTTCCAAAGGTGATGGAAAGACTAGGTGCTGAGAGCTCTCTTATACCTGCATTAAGGAGGCAATTAAACACACCTGACCAATTACAAATGCCTGTGAAGCCATGTGTCCCAAACATTATGGTGCCCTGAACTGGGGGGACTGTGTATAAACACAGCTGTAATTTCTACATGGTGAAACCAAAATGTATAAAAATGGCCTTTATTAAAGGTCAGGTCAGGTGGAGTTCCCCCCGCCACGGGTACCATGTAATCCCGCGCTACCCGCTCCATGGTCGGATAGTCGGCGACTAAACCGTCTCCCCCACCTGGTTTGCCAGGTGAGGAGGGGGCTGTGGACCCCCAGCAGGACCAAAAACAAGACCTGTCAAAGGGCGGATGAGCTTCTAGCGAGCCGACGGCCATCCACACTTCAGTAGAAGTTGCGATCACTGTCGTACACGGCATTGTAAGGCATCATCGTCGTGATGGTTTCAACGATGATGATGATGATTTATTAAAATCTGACTGCACACTTTAACCAGATGTGATTTCTTTTTAAATTACAAATCTCAAATTGTGGAGTACAGAGGCAAATAAATGATGGGTCTTTGTCACAAATATTATGGAGGACACTGTAGGTAGCAAATAATGCTAATTGTATGAAATGAAAAGCTTGTCTTGCCCTTTTTAGTGCAAATAAGTGGCTAGTTGAAAATTAATACCAGAGCATCACGTGACTTGAAACTCAAACCAAAGCAATGACTTGGGTGAAACTACAGACACGGATGAAGGTTTCAAATCTTGGTCATTGAACATATTGAGAATTGCACTTTGTTTCAGCCTCAACACAATCTGAAATGTTTGATTGCATGGATTCTCTCCTGTGGGTACATTTTCACTGCATTTGAATGCAGATATTTAAATATAAGATGAGATGGATGGATTCCATCAATCTGCTGTAGTTGATGGTTTCATTGCGGAATCATCATTGTTGTGGAGAAGGAAGTCATCGGGCTCACCTACACTACACTGCGACAGCTCTTTGTACAACCGTTCCTTTTATCCAGCTTTTTTATCTGTAGATCTATTTTTCCTCCATCTGCACACGCAGTTCGCTCGGTGCAGCTATCATTTTTGTGGATGATCAACCATGATCACATTGAATGGCGGTGCTGGCTCAAAGGGCCGAATGGCCTACTCCTGCACTTATTGTCCATTGATCTTTGTTGCTATTACAGGTCAGAAGCATTCTGTGAAGGAAAAAATCATTCTCTCACACCCTTTGCTTTGTGTTTTAGTTCCTTGCATATTTTGCTGATGACCAACAGCTACCTTGCAAAGCTCTGTATGCATCCTCCATGAATTTGGTGTCCAGAATTGGTCGCCAGTTGTGGTCAAATCAATGTCTTTTTTAAGGTTTGACATAACCTCTGGTTTTGGACTCTGCCTCTATTTGAGCAACCCAACTCTATACTTTTTTTTTTTTAAATGATCTAATATTTAGATGTTTTTATATGAAGTTTAACGAAGAGTACATGGCATTCACTGTTGTGACCAACAGGGTATCTGCCCTTTGATACCATGGGCTCTTATCTTCCTTAGCAGCCTTATTCAAAGGCTTTCTGAAAATCTATGTAAACAACATCGACTGACTCTCCTTTGTCTGTCCTGCTATTTACTTCTTCAAAGAATTCAAGCAGATTCATCAGGCGAGATCACAAAGCCAAGCTGACTTTGGCCTATTTTATCATGAACTTCTAAGTACATGATTTATAATGGATTCAAATCTTACCAACCACTGAAGTCACACTAACTGGCCCATTATTCTGCTTTCTTGTTCAGCGGGGTAATATTTGCAATTTCCCAATTGCCTGGAATGGATGCAAAAATGGCCTAATATAAAACGAGTGTGAACAGGTGATCAATGGTCAGCATGGACTCTGCTGGCTGTCGGGCCTGTTTCCATGCTGTATCTCTAAACTAGTGTCTCTTTTTGGACATTATTTTAAATTAACATAAAATCTGTAGATGTTATTTAAACATTTAAAAAAGAATTGTATGGTACGTTTGCATGATTGGAATTGTGATAACATTCAATAGATGTACTCTTCCATCCAGGTCGTTGGAGGCCTAGACATCCACAAAAAGATGGTGGTTGATGTGTGACCTCTTCAAGACTCCACCCAACACTTCTGCTTTCTTCTCCATTTCTGAAGATCTGCCCAAAATGTCCAGCAATGCTTTGTGTATTTAATGGAAGTATTTTCTCTGTGAAGCCACTTTTTCCAACATGAGCCTCAAGAAGCCAACGAAGTGTTATTGAACTTCAACTCTCTCAATAACCCAGTGTAGCACTTTACAATCTGAAGGACAGCTGAAAAGGATCATCTCGGTGTGGTGGAGGGGCAGGGTTAGATTTTTATTTATTTCATTCTCATCTTTTATAATAAGGACGTATAATCTAATAGCTTTGTAAATGTAAAAGTAGTAATTTGGGCTTCAATAAACGACGCAGAGACTTGATTTAAAATAAAGTAGTCTACGAAGTGCCAAGCATGGATTACACAAACCATTTTAAAATACTTTTGTCATTTGTTTTTATTGGGTTCCCCATGATGTATTTCATTTCGCAATAGATTAAAAAAAACTATTGGAAAAATAATTGATTCTTGTGAGCAGGGTTTACTTATACTATTGTTTTGGTATGTCGACTGTAAACATTGCTTCTGATAGCTATTTACATGTTAATAAATGTTCCTTTTTAGGGACAATATCTTTAGCTAGTTTATCTTTCAGTAATTCCTCTAGCATAATGTGGATGCCAAGAACTTTACTCGAGTATAAATGGCAGGGTGGTTAGATGGTAGATCTTTGGTATGGTAACAATATCAGACATTTAACCACAAGTCATTATCTTTGCAGTTACATTGCTTAAACAATTTAACTTGCAGGGAAACTTGGCTTGGAAAAAAACCCATGACTATAATTATAATTAGCGATCAGTTCATTGCACTCTACAGATTGGAAATCGTCTTAATCTTGTATTTTATATCGATGCCCTTTTCAATTGGAACTTTTGCGTCTTGTATACCACGTGTGATGTTAGTGCATGTGCAGCGAGCGGTTTCTGCGTCCGATTGGTCCATTTGGTTATAGTAAACAAAGCTTACAACAATTAGCTTCTTAATCCAGACTCTCCATTTTAACAAGACTTCTGTTGGGAAAAGGGGTGGGCTAGATTTCTCTTTCTGCAAAGGTTATTCACGTGCCTCTGTACTGTTGCTGTTCCTTCATTTAAGTGCTGCACACTGGTGGGCTCTGACTGCGCGAGAGATCCAGGTGCTTGGTGTCCTTGCATGATAAACTTTTTGCATGTAGATTGACTGATGTTCCTCTTGTTTACATAAATTACAATGTTCATATAAAAGTTGCCAAATGTTGGTAAATGTTGAAGAAAAGAAAAAACTCCACTAACTTTCTTCCTCTGGATCAGTACATGGCTTGTAATTCATAGCCAGTCGTATCTGCTCCAGTGTCAATGGCCATGTGCTCTGTTTCAAGGGGGAATCTAGTCTTGTGAATTTATTTGTACATATTTGTTAGTCATGTAGGGAAAATGTTCCCTTTGCTTGTGCATAATTTGACTGCAGTCTGAACTAGTGTACATCTTTTTCCTCAAAACAATGGAATGTTTTTAGTTTTATGTAGGGGGGGGGTTGAAAAAGTGAATGTTGAGTTTTCTTCTGCATGTTGCATTATATGCGGTGGGACTATTGGAACCTTCATACTGTATAAGTAAATGGAAAATAAAAATTTGAAACGGTTTTGCTTTTAGTCCTTCAGCTATTTACTTGATATCTAGTCAGCTTAGATGAGAGTGTAGTATCAAACCAGTAGGCAAAGGACGCACAGGTGCTGATTTACACTGAAGATAGACATAATACTAGAGTCTCTCTTCAATTTAAACCAGCAGTTCCTTCCTACACAAATACTAGGGTAATTCAGTGGGTCAGGCAGCATCTCGAGAGTGCAAAATCCTGGAGTAACTCAGCTGCATTACTCCAACATTTTGTCTATCGTTAGTAGGTATAGAAGATAGACACAAAAAGCCGGAGTAACTCAGCATCTCTGGAGACAATGAATTTGTGATGTTTCGAGTCGAGTCCCTTCAGACCAGTCGGGGAACGAGAGATATAGAAGGTATAGACTTGCCTAGTGATCATGGCCTTGGAATAATGAGACTAAGTGACAGCAGCCAATGTAATAAATGTGAAGCTGTTTATTGTCCAGACACGCCATACAAATTGAGGAAAAGTTCTTGTTCTTTGGTTGCAGCACAGCCAAACGGATTTTTCATCATTAAATCTGTATGGTTCATCTACAGTCCAATAAGGTGCAAATTCAAAGCAGAAGTTCACCACACGCTCAGAAACGTTCAGCTGCTCTGCTCGCCACAGCTCGAATGTTACCGTAAACCTTCGACGGAGGGCTTCCTAATTTAACAAAAAAAAAATTAGATATCAGCTCCTTGTCAACCATCCAAATAAATTTCACAGGTCAGTGACTGAGATTCAGGAACTAAAAGCATTGCGGGGGAGATTCTCAAATCTTGGTTATACTTTAGTTTTGAACTGATTAACTTGCTTGGTATGCTTATTCCAGCAGAGACAAAACTGCTTGAGGCAGGAAGCAAGCTCAAGGTTGATCTACATAGTTTGGCAGCCCATTGGTTTGCTCCAGTTGACTACAGAATGAACCCACTCAAGTACATATGCCAGCACTTTATTAAAACACTCTCCCCCTACATATCCAAACCTTTGGTTTTCTAATCTTTTCCAATTACATTTAAATATTTGCCCTTTTATTGACATGGTCCATTTTATAGTCACCTGTTTGTCCCATCGTGTTAATGTCCTTTGCATTCTTTAATGCAATCACACATCATTCCTATGGTGACCAGAACGGTACACAATGTAAACCCAGGAAGTTTTTATACCATTCTGGCATGGGAGGGAAAACTCAGGCCAAGTCACCAAACTTGAATTAGACAAATTGTTACTGGACTCAAAAGGGTAGTAATTAATAAAGCAGGAATTAGGAACAATGGCGAGATATGTCATGACTGCCCAGAGTAGATAACCAATAGGAAGTTTACTGCCACCCGATGAATTTGCAGGAAAAACTCCCACTGTCAAATGTACAAAAACAACAAATGAAGTGGACTTGGAACTATCACAATCACCAAATATCAGTATTTCAGTTGGTAGTGCATCAGAAAATGCAGTCTCATTTCACTCTGGTAAGAGCACCAAGTCAGTTGTTAAAATTCTCTGGTCGTATGAGACTTGTAATAATTGTTCTTGATGCCACACACATTTTGTCATCAATTCTGCAAACTTTAAATTTACATTTGATGTAAATCTAACAAAAGAGAATATCAAGTAACATCTCTCTGATCAAACAAAAACCACCCTGACCTCAATTATTATTGCTGCATTGAATGATCAATATCTATGAACCTGAATAGAACTGTATTCAAACGTTGAAATTGCTCTCTTTATAGACACTCATCCTTTACAGTGAAACCATTCAAACACACGGTGTCATGTATTTATAATTTAAAATGTGACATTTCTGAACATTTTAAAGCCTTCAGACACTGGTTCAAATGCAGGGACTTTTCTTAAGTTACACAAGTGTCTAATCAGCAAGATCATACCTAGAATAAGGTTGCAGATCGCTGTCCGAGCCATCTTAATGTTCTGAAAGGAGCCCAGAATATGCACTTTCCTGTTGAGAAAGGATTAGTTCAGTTTAGAGATACAGCGCAGAAACAAGCCCAACGAGTCCACACCGACCAGTGATCTCTGCACATTAACACTACCCTACACACACTAGGATTACACCAAACCAATTAACCTACATACCTGTACGTCTTTGGAGTGTGGGAGGAAAGCGAAGATCTCGGGGAGAAGGTACAAACAGCACCCATAGTGGATATGGAACCTGGGTCTCCAGTGCTGCACCACCCAGCCACCCACGGATCAGTAATGTTTTATTTCACATGCACAAGCATACTATTCAACTTCAAACAAGCTGAGAAACTGCATTAGGGGCCTGTCCCACTTTCACAACCTTTGTTATTCGTGGATATTTTTCATCAGGCTAGAAAAAACGCCCCGACCTACTTGATGCCACGAATAGCATCACGGCCTGCTACGACCTCATGATGACCATGCTGCGAGTATCAGTCAAGGGCAAACTCGGCAGAGGTCGTGAATTAGGTCTTGAAAGTGGGACAGGCCCTTTATTGATCTCCAGTTATCCTGAATAAATTGCTTAAAAAGACAATGAATGACAGGTTATATATCTAGCTGCTTTCCTCACAAATGTTCCAGTGCAGACATGGAATATTTTGCAAAAGACTAAAAATTGTCTGTTTCACAGTCAATGGATGTGTGCTCACCTTACTCTGACCCTGCTTCAGTTTGTGTAATGACCTTTTATAAAACTACACATTTTGAACATTATTGGAGAAAAGTTCTCTTTTAAAAAAATAATAATTGCTGTTGAAATAAGTGGATCACTGGTGGGACAAATGTTTCCTTTGTCTCTACTGTGAATCAAGTGCAAGAGTTTGAAAATATAGAGCAAACACATAGAACAAGGTGTCAAAGAAAGAAGAGGCAGGTGGTAGAATAACAACACTTGGACAGCTACATGTTTTAAAGGTTTGTGGGCAGGCGGGACTAGCTTCGATGGGACATCTTGGTCAGCGTGGATGAGTTGGGCCAAAGGGCCAGTTTCTATGCTGTATGTCCAACTAGGAAATGGTCAAGGTCCAGAAACAAAGCAAGATATGAGTCTATTTAAAATGGTGCTAAATGCAAAGAAACATGTAGCCTGCAGACTGTAACGGTCAGGGTATCGGGCACAGAATGAGCTGGACAGTGTCATCTGTCGAAGTCAGATCATCTGGACAAGACATTAAACCTAAACACTGAAGGTATTAAAAACATGATTTTCAAAACAAATCAGCATGGAATGTGGCAATAAGAATGGGTGATGAAGCAATTAAATTAGCAGCAGAATAAATTAAAATATAGAGAACACATGAAGAAATTCGAGCACTCAAGATCTGTTCACAGAGCAAGAAGATTTCAAGACTTAATTGTCACCTGAACAATGAAATTTCTTGTGCTGCAACACAAAACTACTTGTGTGAACGTCGCGAAACAAGACTGAATGAGTAAAGCATTGTGTTGGGTGAAGGGATAAACCTGTTAATTACACTGCAAGGTTAAAAAAGCAAGCAGGATTAGGAGAAAGAGAACCTGTATTCAATAGGGTAAGCAGCAAGTCAAACAAGGTAAGCCAAAAATAGAAGCAAAGTGCTGGAGTAACTCAGCGGGCCAGGCAGCATCTTTGGGAAAAAAAGGTAAGCTTCTGGTTTCAAGGAATAGACTGTGACTACCTCCGGTGCCTCAACACTAGAGACCCGGGTTTGATCCTGTGACCATGTGGTTTTCCTCCAGGTGCTCTGGTTTCCTCCCACATCCCAAAGACATGCAGGTTTATTGAGCTCTGTAAATTGCCCCTAGTGCACAGGGGGTGGATGATAAAGTGGGATAATACAGAACTAGTGCAAATGGGTTGGCCTGGACTCGGGGAGCTGAAAGGCCTGTTTCCATGATTTCAAATCAATTCAATCATCTTCATTAAACATTGCTTCTTTATATAGGTACATATTCATAAAATTTCATAATATAAAATATTCATAAACCAGTATTCAAGGGTTTGTTATGACTAAGAACAGTTCTTCAATTAAAATAGCCTGCAATGCACAGGATCACACAAGTGATTCACATATATTCATGATTTGGAAGAGGGAATTAGCAACACTAGCAAGTTTGCGGATGACATAAAGCTGGGTGGCAGTATGAACTGTGAAGAGGATGTTAGGAGGTTGCAGGGTGACCTGGACAGGTTGAGTGAGTGGACAGATGCGTGGCAGATGCAGTATAATATAGATAAATGTGAGGTTATCCACTTTGGCGGCAAAAACAAGGGGGCAGATTATTATCTCAATGGGGTTAGGTTAGGTAAGGGGGAGGCGCAGCGAGACCTGGGTGTCCTTGTACACTGAAAGTTGGCTTACAGGTACAGCAGGCAGTGAAGAAAGCTAATGGAATGTTGGCCTTCATAACAAGAGGATTTCAGTATAGGAGTAGAGAGCTTCTTCTACAGTTGTATAGGGCTCTGGTGAGACCACATCTGGAGTATTGTGTACAGATTTGATCTCCTAATTTGAGGATGGACATCCTTGTGATTGAGGCAGTGCAGCGTAGGTTCACGAGATTGATCCCTGGGATGGCGGGACTGTCATATGAGGAAAGTTTGAAAAGACTAGGCTTGTATTCACTGGAGTTTAGAAGGATGAGGGGCAAATCTTATAGATACATATAAAATTATAAATGGACTGGACAAGCTAGATGCAGGAAAAAATTTCCCAATGTTGGGCGAGTCCAGAACCAGGGGCCACAGTCTTAGAATAAAGGGGGGGCCATTTAAGACTGAGGTGAGAAAAAACTTTTTCATCCAGAGTTGTGAATTTGTGGAATTCTCTGCCACAGAGGGCAGTGGAGGCCAAATCACTGGATGGATTTAAGAGAGTTAGATAGAGCTCTAGGGGCTAGTGGAATCAAGGGATATGGGGAGAAGGCAGGCACGAGTTATTGATAGGGGACGATCAGCCATGATCACAGTGAATGGCAGTGCTGGCTCGAAGGGCCGAATGGCCTCCTGCACCTATTTTCTATGTTGGTCACTTGGCATACATGCTTTTTGACATTTTGTAATCGCTTCTGAAAATGGTTCCCTCAAAAGTGAAAAAAAATGCAGCCAATACTGAGACACCCATTTACCATTCACGGTCTGAAGAAGGGTCTCGACCCAAAACGTCACCTATTCCTTCGCTCCATAGATGCTGCCTCACCCGCTGAGTTTCTCCAGCATTTTTGTCTACCATTCACATCCATAGGTTCTCGGAGCAGAATTAGACCATTCGGCCCATCAAGTCTTCTCCGTCATTCAATCATGGGTGATCTGCCTTTCCCTCTCAATCCCAATCTCCTGCCTTCGCCCCCATAACCCCCCCGACACATTTCAGTGGACATTTTTTAAGGCAGAGACAGATAGATTCCAGATTAGTACAGGTGTCAGAGGTTATGGGGAGAAGGCAGGAGAATGGGGTTAAGAGGGAGATAGATCAGCCATGAATGAATGGCAGAGTAGACTTGAGGGGCCGAATGGCCCAATTCTACTCCTATTCCTTGACACCCAATAACTAAATTCTTCTACCTCTTCAACCAGCTTAAGACACAAGTCGGGACTCTAATACGGTTAAATTTAAATGAGGAACTGACTGAGAACCGTACGTCCTCCTCATACACCAAAGGATGACTTTTTATTAAAATATGTTTTGGTCACAGCGTTTTGGAGAGTGCCCATGGACGGTTGCTGTCACTAGCTTTCCTTGGCAGCCCTTATCAGGATATAATTGTGAATTCAACATGCCATGACAATTAATCACCGCACTACATGGAACCAGAGACTTTTCCAATGCAAATGATTGGAGTTAGATTACAGTTTCTATAGAAATGAGATGATGCCAAATGCTCCTGCAAACATTATTCAGATTAATTAAAGATATTTTGGAGGATCAGTAGTGTATTTTGCTTCAACTGAGTGTTTGACGGCACTGGGCCTGTACTCACTGGAGTTTAGAAAGATGAGGGGGACCTCATTGAAACGTACCGAATATTGAAAGGCTTGGATAGAGTGGGTGTGGAGAGGATGTTTCCTCTAGTGGGAGAGTCTAGGACCAGAGGTCACAGCCTCAGAATTAAAGGACATTCCTTTACGAAGGAGATGAAGGGGAATTCAATACCACACAAGGCTGTGGAGGCCAAGTCAATGGATATTTTTATGGCAGAGATAGATAGATTCTTGATCAGTACGGGAGTCAGGTGTTATGGGGAGAAGGCAGGAGAATGGGGTTAGGAGGGAAAGATAGATCAACCATGATTGAATGACGGAGCAGACTTGATGGGCCGAATGGCCCAATTCTGCTCCTATCACATATGGCCTTATGAACCGACAATGCTGAAGCACATATTGGAAACTTACACATGTATTGAAATTGGTGAAAGCTTAATTGACACATAATGCTGGATTTTGTGTCGACACACAGAGAGACAGAGACAGAGAGACAGACACACACAGACACAGACACACTCACACAGACTCCCGACCCAATAAGTCATCTCTCCATGTTCTCCAGAGATGCTGCCTGACCTGCTGAGTTTCTCCTGAACTAGTATAATCCAACATCTGCAGTTCATTTTTATTCCATTATTTAATAACACATTTTGTACTTACGAGTCAGCAAGAACGATTCTTGTTCTGGTTACGTTTTCTATTGTAAATTTTGTTTTACCACCTTTGCCAGCAATGCGTCCTATTGCTCTTGAAAGATGATCACCTTTTAATGGTTTAACTACAGGAAGGAATCGTAAATAAGAACTATTCATTATGTACTTAGGCATGACATCAGCAGAACTAGTTCCGAGAACTTTGTTTTTTTTTTAAATGGAGACACATATCAAACTACCCACTATGTCCAAATCAACACAATGTGGGCAACTCATCTAAACTCAATGCCAGCATTTATTTCAAGAGGGCTTGTATACAAAAACAGGGATGTAACGCTGAGGCTCTATAAGGCGCTGGTCAGGCCGCATTTGGAGTATTGCAAGCAATTTTGGGCACCATATCTGAGGAAGGATGTGCTGGCTCTGGAGAGGGTCCAGAGGTTTACGAGAATGATCCCAGGATTGAGTGGGTTAACCCATGATGAGCGTTTGTCGGCACTGGGCCTGTACTCGCTGGAGTTTAGAAGAATGAGGGGGGAACTCATTGAAACTTACAAAATAGTGAAAGGCCTGGATAGAGTGGATGTGGAGAGGATGTTTCCACTAGTGGGAGAGTCTAGGAGAAGTGGTCACAGCCTTAGAATTAAAAGATGTTCTTTTAGAAAGGAGATGAGAAATTTATTTTGTCATAGGGTGGTGAATCCATGCAATTCTTTGCCACTGACGGCTGTGGAGGCCACAAGTCAGTGGATATTTTTAAGGCAGAGATAGATTCTTGATTAGTACGGGTGTCAGGGGTTATGGGGAGAAGGCAGGAGAATGGGGTTAGGAGGGAGAGATAGATCAGCCATGATTGAATGGAGGAGTTGACTTGATGGGCCGAATGGTCCAATTCTACTGTTATTCCTTATGAACTCCAATGTTGCCCATTGCTACCTCTGCCTCGGTCCCAGGCTGAAATACCCATTGAATGCCTTAGTCCCCGTCAAAATTAAACTGGCCTGCACCCTCGCACCCCCACTACAGTCAGACGGAAGAAGAGTCTATTCATGTTCTCAGTTCAGTCGAGTTTATTACCGTAAAAGCTTTTGTAAAGACAGCTCAGGATTTGTCAGTAACACATTGGCCAAAAATAAGCAGATTAATGCCCATAAAATTCACTGATCTTTAGTGGCAGAATGAGGTGATTGCATTCTAACAGTTACAGGATACAGCTTAATTTATTATCACGTCTTCCGAGGTACAGTGAAAAGCTTTTGTTGCGAGCTACTGGTCAGGCGAAAGATAATATATAATTACAATCGAGCCATTTAGTGTACAGATACATGATAAGGGAATAACATTAAATGCAGAGTGAAGCCAGCAAAGTCCGATCAAGGATAGTCTGAGGGTCACCAATGAGGTAGATAGTAGTTCAGCACTGCTCTTTGGTTGTGGTAGGATGGTTCAGTTTCCTGATAACAGCTGGGAAGAAACTGTCCCTGAATCTGGAGGTGTGCGTTTCCACACTTCTGTACCTCTTGCCCGATGGGAGAGGGGAGAAGAGGGAGTGGCCGGGTGCGACTCATCAATGATGATGATGCTGGCCTTGCCGAGGCAGCGTGAGGTATAAATTGAGTCAATAGAAGGGAGGTTGGTTTGTGTGTAGACTCAACGGGACAAGCAGCTTCTCTGGAGAGAAGGAATGGGTGACGTTTCGGGTTGACTTTCAATTTAAACCAGCATCTGCAGTCCTTTCCGACACAGCTTGGTTTGTGTGATGGTCTGGGCTGCGTCCACAATTCGCTGCAATTTCTTGCGGTCTTGGATGGAGCTGTTCCCAAACCCAGCTGTTATACCCAGAGATGCTGACCGACCCACTGGGTTACTCCAGTACTTTGTGTCTGCTTTTGTAAACCTGCATCTGCAGTTTCACCCAGAGTGGTCAGTCTGTGGAATTCTCTGCCTCAGAGGGCAGCGGAGGCTGGTTCTCTGGATGCTTTCAAGAGAGAGTTAGATAGAGCTCTTAGGGATAGCGGAGTCAGGGGATATGGGGTGAAGGCAGGAACGGGGTTCCGATTGTGGATGATCAGCCATGATCACATTGCATAGCGGTGCTGGCTCGAAGGGCCGAATGGCCTCCTCCTGCACCTATTGTCTATTGTCTCCTCTTTAATTTGTTATTGGTTCATCCTCTTCCCCCAACAGCCTTGAAATATTTCAAGTCCATTCATGGCTGTACCTCGGACAATCACTGTAACCTCTCCCAGGCCTACAGTTCACACCATCGCCCGTCAAAGCACTAACCATAACATCCCACCCTCCCTTCACTAGACCATGCATCAGCCATCAAGCCGTCTCCCCAGTCTCTCCACTTCTCCTCAACCCCATTCCCAAATTCACTTCCGACCAAGATTTCCTCCAAATACTTTCAACGACACACATCCCAGATGAATGCATCGTTTATCGTCAAAGCCTGTCCCATCAAAAGTGAAATAACATTCACAATAAACTCACCATCTGTAATATGGAAGGTTTCTAGGAACAGGTCATCTAGTCGAATTAATGCCAAGGCATCCTGTAAATTAGAAAGACAAAATAAATGAGGATTAACAACCTGTGATTGTTGGCTGAATCTCCCAGAGCAGCAGTGGCACAGTGGTAGAGTTACTGCCCCATAGCACCAGAGATCCAGGTTCTATCCCGACTACAGGTGATGCCCGTATGGACTTTGCAAGTTCTCTGTGACTGGGTGGGTTTCCAATGGGTGCTCCGGTTTCCTCCCACATCCCTAAGACGTTCCTTTAGGTCAAGACTCTTCTTCAGCTTCAGACTGATGTGGGGGGGGTGGGGGGGTGGGAAGAAGACAGGAAGTCTACACCGCAGCGGTATAAACATTGACTTCTCCAATTTCAGGTTGTCCTTGCCAAAGATCCTATAGCGAGCAAGATAGTTCACGTCTGCTAAATGCAATGGGCTGACGTGTAGTACACAACGGAGCGGAACGCGGGCCATTTCTTCGTCCATTTCAGTAACCCGACCCCACTTTGTATATCCCTGTCGCAGTGTAATCGGGCTTGAGGAGGAACAGTTTGCGTGCGTGATATAGGGTTAGAATCATACTGTTCAATCATAATTCTGTTAAATTTTGTTAAAGATGAATATGTTAAGAAATTATGATTCTGTTAATTGTCTTTTTTAAATGGCTCATGTGCTGTGTTTGAGTTGATGTTTGTATTACACTTGTACTCTGTAATTCATCTAATCACACTGTTCACAACTGTGGTATTTGGAGAATAATAGCAAGATGAAGATTCCAGCTGTTCTGCTCTTGGAATGTTCCTTAATGTTTTTTTGTGTCCATGGAATCGGTTTTTCAACAATAAAATGGGTCTAGTCTTCCAATAGCCATAGAGTGGATGAGATCTGTCTGTAATGGTGGGGTTATCTACATGAAGTATTTAACAAATTGTTTTAAGCAAGATTAACAAATGATGTATAACTTGAGGATGATTTTATTCGGCGAGCCTACAACTGATTAGATTGTGTAGGAAAGAACACACATACATGAATGTGATATAGATGTATATAATCATATTACACGCATTATATATATTTCTCCAGATTTGTATCTATAATGATAAACTTTATTTCGGACACAAGACTCAGACAAGGGGCAAGGGGCAACATAAAAATACATTGCACACCTCCCCGCAACTTTACCCTGGCGTCCAAGCCGTGCTGATCCGGGCCAGACTTCCCATACGCTGTGGAAGGAACATAGGCATCTTTTTGCTTTTTATTGCGAGGCAGAAAAAAATGAGAAGATTTTTACCAAAGATGTTTGATTTTTAAGAGGATGTTTCCGTAACCGGCTTCCGTCTCCGCACTAGTGTCTTTGCTCCGCGATGTGATCTTTAGTGCGGAGACGGAAGCCGGTTACGGAAATGGGGCCGAAAATTACCCATGAATCTGCCCACGAACGTACAACGTCTTTTTCGTCGAGTGGATTATCTTGCTCCGCTATAGGATCTTTGGTCCTTGCTTTCTCCCTCCTTCCTAGCGCTACCTCAGCCCACTATCTCCGCCTCTTCCTTTCTTCTTCCCGTCCCCACCCCTGAAGTCTGAAGAAGGGTCTCGTCACCTATTTCCTTCTCTCCATAGATGCTGCCTCACCCGCTGAGTTTCTCCAGCACTTTTGTCTACCTTCAAATACAGATGTAGTATTTTCACCCAAACAACTGTACAAATAAAAAAGGACTCAATAATTAATCACATTTATTATTCTGGGATTAAAGATCTATCTTGACCAAACATACACCATTTTCAGTATATTCCCAAATTGGTGTAAAAATCTTCATTATGGGCTACAAATATCACAATTTCTGAAGTTGTTGGAGCAGAATTAGGCCATTCGGCCCATCAGGTCCACTCCACCATTCAATCATGGCCGATCTATCTTTCCCTCTCAACCCCATTCTCCGGCCTTCTCCCCGTAACCCCCGACACCCGTGACTAATCGAAAATCTGTCAATTTCTGCTTTAACAAAACACAGTCTGTGGCATTGAATTCCACAGATTCCCCCCCCCCCCCCCCCCCCCCCCCGCTAAAGAAATTCCTCATCTCCTTCTGACAGGTACCTCCTTGTATTCTGAGGCCGTGCCATCTGGGCCTAGACTCTCCCACTACTAGAACCATCTTCTCCACATCCACTCACTTTATCAAGGCCTAAAGTCGTCTATAACTGCTGATTGCTAAAGTTCCCATAACACAAACATAGCACCTTTTTTTTGGTGTCAAGATTTGGTACGGGTTTACTCTATGCAGATGAAAATTGTGAATGAATAGATAAAAAGTAATTTCAATTGAACACGGTTAGAACGCACATTGGGTTTTAATTTGGAGGTGGGTCAGAGGGAAATATATTAAACAATATTTGTAATTGGCAGGAACATTCTATTCAATTGGCCCACTCTTAGTCACGTATGTGACCAAAAATATGAACAATTGTGGAATACATCTCTTCCAATTCCGAAAGCATTGCAGGTATTTTGTTTTGTGCTGTATACACGATCCATATTTTTCATCAAGTGAAATATTTATGTTATGCTGACAATGTTTGTTTAGGGCCAGAGGTCAAATATGACCGGTCACGTGTGTGACTTCACACGGAAGCATTTTTTCCATAAATCAGTTTTTTCTTATGGAGTCTTGTGAATTTATAAAAAGCTAGAATGTTCGCATCTTCAGCAGACATGCATTTATAGTTCTGTAGGTAGACATGGAAACAGACCCTTCAGCTCAACTTGTCAATGCCAACTAAGATGCCCAATCTATGCTAGCCCCATCGGCCTATGTTTGTCCCTTTCATGTCCATGTACCTGTCCCAATGTCTTTTAATTGTTATAGTACCATGTAGATAAATGATACGGTGAAATGTGACACTGTTTTATCACTAAGCAACATCCTAAACCCAAATCCAATCAATATCCATTTCAGTATAAATATGCTGGTGATTAAAATGATTAGGTTAATCGGGATAATGCAAGTAACTAGAATACCCCACATATAGACACAAACTGTTGAGTAACTCAGTGGGACATGCATCATCTCTGGAGAAGGAATGGGTTGAGACCCTGAATCATTACGCATTCCTTCTCTCCAGAGATGCCACCTGTCCCGCTGAGTTCCTCCAGCAATTTGTGTCTATCTTCGGTTTAATCCAGCACCTGCAGTTCCTTCCTACGGAATACCCCACAATGTATGTTTTCTTGCTGTAACTACATGAGGACTCATCACCACTCATGAAACGTTGACTTACCTCCACTTGGAATCCAAGTACAAATGCCTTTACAAAGTCTGCCGCCTTCGTAAGCGAAGCTATATCTTGTGTTTCTTTACACGTCTGTGGAACACAGTTGCACAAAAACCTCAGACAACCGATGATATTTGTATACAGAGAATATATGCAACTAGAACTGAAGAGTCTGAAGAAAGGTCTCGACCCAAAACGTCACCGATTCCTTCTCTCCAGAGAAGCTGCCTGTCCCACTGAGTTTATCCAGCAACATATGATATTTGCAACAAGCAACAGATGTTTAGGTCAGACCAAGGAAACTTATTCTAGACTATAATATAATAGACTATTCTAGACAATGTCAAACTCCTATTTATTAACTAATGCTCTGCCTACAATCTCATCCAAACTCGGACCTTGGAATCAGCCCCCCCTCTGCCACAGAATCCTCAACGTTCTGACCCACAGAACACAGTGAGGATGGGTGACAACACCTCCTCCACTGTAATTCTCAAAACTGCGAGGATGCATTCTCAGTCGAGTACTATACTCCCTATTCACACCCGACTGGGGGAGTGGGCAGATGCATGGCAGATGAAGTTTAATGTGGATAAATGTGAGGTTATCCACTTTGGTAGCAAAAGCAGGAAGGCAGATTACTATAAATGGTGTCAAGTTGGGAAAAGGGGAAGTACAATGGGATCTGGGGGTCCTTGTACATCAGTCTGAAAGTAAGCATGCATGTACAGCAGGCAGTGAAGAAAGCGAATGGCATGTTGGCCTTTATAACACGAGTGGTATAGGAGCAAAGAGGTCCTTCTGCAGTTGTACAGGGCCCTAGTGAGACCACACCTGGAGTATTGTGTGCAGTTTTGGTCCCCTAATTTGAGGAAGGACATTCTTGCTATTGAGGAAGTGCAGCTTGGGTTTATACGGTTAATTCCCAGGGTGGCGGGACTGTCATATGCTGAGAGAATGGAGCAGCTGGGCTTGTACACTGGAGTTTAGAAAGATGAGAGGGGATCTCATTGAAACATATAAGATTGTTAAGGGTTTGGACACGCTAGAGGCAGAAAACATGTTCCCGATATTGAGGGGGTCCAGAACCAGGGGCCACAGTTTAAGAATAAGGAGTAAGTCATTTAGAACGGAGACGAGGAAATACTTTTTCTCACAGAGAGTGGTGGGTCTGTGGAATTCTCTGCCTCAGAGGGCGGTGGTGGCAGGTTCTCTGGATGCTTTCCACATCAGTCTGAAGAAGTGCCTCGACCCGAAACGTGGCCTATTTCCTTCGCTCCATAGATTCTGCCTCACCCGCTGAGTTTCTCCAGCATTTTTGTCTACCTCCCACAGCAATGTTCCTGCTACTGCCATTCACATATCTGCTACATTTCTCATTATTCTTACCTTGATTTCAACATTTCTGGTTTTCAAGTTGAACCTTACTTGAAGGTGCAAATGTTCAACAACAGGGGTAAAGATTTTCAACCAGTTCTCTTTCAGGGGAGTATATCTATGTGCGGGAACGGGAATTTTACGAATTTCGTCTTTGCCATCCTAATAAAAACATAAAAAAGATCAATTAGGGTGAATGCAACCATAACACATATTAAACAATTAGTTTTTAATAAAACATATATATATCACATGTGTAGGTGATGTTTCTGTATTTTTTTGCACTACCATGGATTTGTTTTCTGATTGTGTTTTGCATTGACATCTTGTTTTAAAAAAAAGTATTTGTCTTTAAAATATATAATTTATGATTCTGTGTGTTAGCCAAGTCTAAGTCCCTGTAATGCTGCAAGTTTTTCCATTGTATGTGTATAAGACCTCTCTAAATTATTTAGTTTAGGGATACAGAATGGACCACCGAGTCCACGCCAACTAGATTCAAGATTCAAGATTCAATTTAATTGTCATTTGGACCACTTGAGGTCCAAACGAAATGCCATTTCTGCAGCCATACATTACAAACAAATAGACCCAAGACACAACATAATTTACATAAACATCCATCACATCGCTGTGATGGAAGGCCAAAAAAACTAATGATCAACCTTACACTGGTAGATAATAATGCTGGGGAAACTCAGCGGGTGAGGCAGCATCTATGGAGTGAAGGAATAGGTGACGTTTTGAGACCCGAAACGTCACCTATTCCTTTGCTCCAGAGGTGCTCCCTCACCCGCTGAGTTTCTCCAGCATTTTTGTCTACCTTCGATTTTTTCAGCATCTGCAGTTCTTTCTTAAACCTTACACTAGTTCTATGTTTTGCATCCTACACACCAGGGGCAATTTACAGAAGCCAATTAATCTACAAACCTACACTTCTTTAGGATGTGGGAGGGAACCAGAGCACCCAGAGGAAACCCATCCGGTTGCAGGGAGAATGGGCACCTGAAGTCAGCATCAAACCCGGATCTCTGGCGCCGTGAGGCAGCAGCCCTACCCGCTGCGTGACAAGCAGAGATTCCAGAGATTGAGCAGGAAAACAACCAAAGAGCTGACGAGCGCATCAATAAGACCAGTTGTCGATCCTCTGCGTGACAGTGCTTCAGGGCTACACTGTCAGGAGGTGACACCTTTCCCTTGACATCTCTCAGGTGAACGCAGAAGTGCTGGTGTATCACGGCATTGTTCCCAGTGTCCCAGGTCAGCATTTAATCAACTGCTCAACTTCTCACGTTCAATTGATTTTTCTCGCTCACTATTTGCTTGTTTGTTTGGCTCGAAGTCATGAGAACATTTGAGTTTTGGTATGTTGCTGAATACTCTTAACCGCACCACTACAAGTGTATAGTAGAGTGCAGACTGACTGGTTACATCACAGCCTGGTTGACTAATTCAAACACCCAGTAACAAAGGAGACTGCAGAGTGGTGGACACTGCCTTAAAAGGGCTGCCAGCATCATCAGCAACTCAGCACTCTGGCCATGCTCTCCTTTCACTCCTGCTATCAGGAAGGTGGTAGAAGAGTCCATAACAGGTTCAAGAACAGCTTCTTCCCAGCAACCATCAAGCTCTTCAACACTGCACAACATTACAGTACGCAGGGGAGTCCAGAACCAGGGGCCACCGTTTAAGAATAAGGGGCAAGCCATTTAGAACGGAGACAAGGAAACACTTTTTCCTCACAGAGAGTGGTCAGTCTGTGGAATTCTCTGCCTCAGAGGGCAGTGGAGGCAGGTTCTCTGGATACTCTCAAGGGAGAGCTAGATAGGGCTCTTAAAGATAGTGGAGTCAGGGGATATGGGAGGAAGGCAGGAACGGGGTACTGATTGTGGATGATCAGCCAGGATCACATTGAATGTCGGTGCTGGCTCGAAGGGTTGAATGGCCTACTACTGCACCTATTGTCTATTGTCTAACACTAACCTTACCTAGGATCTTTGGACTGTCTCTTTGGGTGTAGCACAGACTTTGTTTATGCGCTATTACAGTTACCTAGAAATACGGTTACTGTACAATTGATCATCATATTTTTGTGTGATTGCGATAATGGACCTGCAAGTTTGCATTAACTAAGAAATTGTATGCTGCATTGCCAGTTAAACACCCTGAACTGTCAACCCGTATTCAAACATGTCATTGTCTGCACTGAACACGATGCCAGGTCAACTAAACTCCACATGATCTATATCCCTCCTTACCCTTGTGCCTATCCAAAAGCTTCTTAAACGCCATCATCGTTTCCCCAAGGGATATGGGGAGAAGGCAGGAACAGGGTACTGATGGGGATGATCAGCCATGATCACATTAAATGGCGGTGCTGGCTCGAAAGGCCAAATGGCCTACTCCTGCAATTGTTGTCTATTGTCTATCATATCTGCCTCCACCACCACGCCTAGCAGCGTTTTCCTGACACCCACCACCGTCTGTGTAAAAAAAAAAACCTTGCCTGGCACCTCCTCTCACCTTAAAGCCATGCCCTCTAGTTTTTGACATGTCCACCCTGGGGAAAAAAGGGTTTCCAACGTTCCTAAGGCAACAATCCAACTCTGTGCTACCTTTCCCTGCAGCTAATACCCTTTAATCCTGGCATCGCTCTGGTAAACCTCCTGCACAGGGTGACTGCTCAACATGTTAATGGTAGCACCAGGAGAGAGAGGGGTGGGGGGCTTCGGGAAGGGGGTGAGGAGAGTTGGTGGTATATGGGGACAAGGGAATGGGGGTAGGAGAATGGGGTAGTTAATTTGGAGTAAATTGGGAGAACAGGGTGTCAGGGTGCAGGTTTAGTTTCGTCGAGAAATACAGCGCGGAACCAGGACCTTCGGCCCACACCGACCAGCTATCCCCGCACACTAACACAATCCTACACTCTTAAGGATAAAGAGGAAATCCTTTAAAACCGAGATGAGAAGAACTTTTTTCACACAGAGAGTGGTGAATCTCTGGAACTCTCTGCCACAGAGGGTAGTTAAGGCCAGTTCATTGGATATATTTATGAGGGAGTTAGATGTGGCCCTTGTGGCTAAGGGGATCAGGGGGTATGGAGAGAAGGCAGGTACGGGAAACTGAGTTGGATGATCAGCCATGATCATATTGAATGGTGGTGCAGGCTCGAAGGGCCGAATGGCCTCTACTCCTGTACCTAATTTCTATGTTTACACACACAAGGGACAATTTACATTTACACCAAACCAATTAACCTGTATGTCTTTGGAGTGGTATGGCAAGAATATGTGGGAATGGAAGAGGGATCTGGGGCAAGGGGACACGGAGGAACGGGGCGAGGAGGAGGGGGGAGAGGGGTCAGGGTGAGGACACAGTGGCACAGGGTTGGGGGAGAGGGAAAGTGATGTTGGGGGTGGGCGAGGATGGGTGGGGGGGGAAGAGGGGAGAGGGGGGGTTGGGGGGGGATGGGAGGGGGGGGGGGGGGGGGGGGGGGGGGGGGGGGGGGGGGGTGGGGGGGGGGGGGGTGGGGGGGGGGGGGGGGGGGGGGGGGGGGGGGGGGGTTGGGGAGGGGGGGGGGGGGGGGTTGGGGTGGGGGGGGGGGGGGGGGGGGGGGGGGGGTTGGGGGGGCGCGGGGGGGGGGGGGGGGGAGGGATGGGGGGGGGGGGGGGGGTTGTGGGGTTGGGGTGTAGTACACGGGCCGGGCCGGGGGCCGGGGCCGGGGGGTGGCGGCCCTGTGGGGGCGGTGGAGGAGAGCGGCGCCACACTAACTAAGGCAGCAACATCCTCACCAGCAGGTGCTGCCCGGCGACGGGCGGGAAGTCGGGCCGTTTGCTGCTGGGTTGCGGTTGCGGTTGCGGCTCGGTGTTGCCGGTCTGCATCCTCCGCTTGCGGTGGGGGTGCCGGGCCGCGCTGATGAAGGCCGCGTCTCCCTCACTACTACACGCCGCCGCCGCCATCGGGGAAAGCAAGGCCGCGCCGCCCGCCCACCCGAGGACCCCAGGGTTGCCCGCGCCGATCGCCTGCTCCGCCCCCTGCGCTGCCGCAGATAGACCCCTTTCCCAATGACGTCACTCGCCCCGCTCATGCGCAGTAGACGCTCTCAACACCACCCCCATGGATCTAGATGTATATCAAGAGTATCAAGAGAGTCAAGAGTCAATTTAATTGTCATTTGGACCCCTGGAGGTCCAAATGAAATGCCGTTTCTACAGCCATACATTACACACAAATAGACCCCAGACACAACATAATTACATTTTACATAAACATCCATCACATAGCTGTGATGGAAGGCCAAATAAACTTCTCTCTCCACTGCACTCTCCCCCCCGATGTCAGAGTCAAAGTCAAAGCCCCCGGCTGGCGATGGCGATTGTCCCGCGGCCATTAAAGCCACGCCGGGTGGTGCGAGGTCGCACACCGGGTCTTGATGTTAGAGCCCCCAGTGTGCGCTCGCAAAGTCCCGCATTCCAAGCCGTGCGGGGCAGTGGTGTCAGGCCCCGCTCCAGGAGCTCTTCGACCCCGCAACTCGGGCGGGAGAAGTCGCCGTTGCAGGAGCCCTGAAAAGCGGTCTCCCTCCAGGGAGCCGCGGCTCCCGGTGCCGCCGTCCGCAGACCCGCAGCAGCAGCCTCCGACTCAGCAGCAGCAGCGGCAGCGGCAACGCTCCTCCACCGCTCCACCCGCTCCGGTCTCGGCCAGCTCCGCGACGGTGAGGTGAGTCGGCACCTGAGTCCCCGGCTCTTCCTGTTGGAGGCCGCTCCTCGTTGCGGCCCCAACGACAGCTGAGACCCGACGAGAAAAGGTCGGGTCTCCACTGCAGGGAGAGATTTAAAAGTTCCTCCCCCCCCCTCCCACCCCAACCCCCCCCAGACACACACCCCAACATGTGACAAAAAATAATAAAAACGCGGACAGGCTGCAGAGGCCGCTGCTGACCAGAGTCGCGCCGCCTACCGGTTGAAACTATAATTTATATAGAAGTCAAGTCAAGTCAAGTCAAGTTTTGTATTGTATTGTATTGTATATCTTTATTGTCATTTCCTGAGTACTCACATACCCAGAGGAAACAAAAAAACGTTGCTCAACCAGTGTCCATTCCGTGTGCAGTAAAAAATAAATAGAAATAAAAATACATACATCATGAACAAATTAAACACTCTACTCTCTACTAAACATCAACAGGCGTCCCGATCGGCAGCGGCACGACAGAGGCTCTGCTGCAGTGTGTCCAGGTTGGTGGTTGGTGCGCGATACTTTGGCAGGGGGCAAAGTCCGTTTATCAGTCTTATAGCCTGCGGGAAGAAGAAGAAAGACATAGACAATAGGTGGAGGAGTAGGCCATTCGGCCCTCCGAGCCTGCACCGCCATTCAATATGATCATGGCTGATCATCCAACTCAGTATCCTGTACCTGCCTTCTCTCCATATCCCTGATCCCTTTAGCCACATCTAACTCCCTCTTAAATATAGCCAATGAACTGGCCTCAACTACCTTATGTGGCAGAGAATTCTAGAGATTCACCACTCTCTAGGTAGAGAAAATCTCTAGGTAGAGTATCACTCAGTACCATGATGGTGGTGGACGTGCTAGTCAAGATGGAGATGGTTTTGGAGTTGCATCTTTTTATGTGTTGATGTTTTGGAGATCTCTGTTGCCGGCTGGTTGGGTATTCCTGCTGTCTGAAGAAGGGTCTCGACCCGAAACTTCACCAATTCCCCTCTCCACAGATAGACAATAGACAATAGGTGTAGGAGTAGGCCATTCGGCCCTTCGAGCCAGCACCGCCATTCAATGTGATCATGGCTAATCATCCCCAATCAGTACCCCGTTCCTGCCTTCCCCCCATATCACCTGACTCCGCTATTTTTATGAGCCCTGTCTAGCTCTCTCTTGAAATCATCCAGAGAACCGGCCTCCACCGCCCTCTGAGGCATAGAATTCCACAGACTCACAACTCTCTGGGTGAAAAAGTATTTCCTCGTCTCCATTCAAAATGGCTTACCCATTATTCTTAAACTGTGGCCCCTGATTCTGGACTCCCCCAACATCGGGAACATGTTTCCTACCTCTAGCGTGTCCAAACCCTTAATAATCTTTTAAGTTTCAATAAAACCCCTCTCATCCTTCTAAATTTCAGTGTACAAGCCCAGCTGCTCCATTCTCTCAGCATATGACAATCCCGCCATCCCGGGAATTAACCTTGTAAACCTACGCTACACTCCTGCAATAGCAAGAATGTCCTTCCCAAAATTTGGAGACCAAAACTGCACACAATACTCCAGGTATGGTCTCACTAGGAACAGTCAAAAAACACAACAAGATGCATGAAACATGAAATTAAAGTGACGAGTGTAATGTCCAGGATTGGGGATGTGCGAAGATTGGGGAGGTGGAGGGTCGAGGCTGGGTTCAGTGTGAGCTACGAGGAGGATGCTATGAATTGCACAGTGGCTTGGATAGTTTGGGTGAGTGAGCAGATGTATGGCACATGCAACATAATGTGGATAAATGTGAGGTTATCCACTTTGGTGGCAAGAATAGGAAGGCAGATTATTATCTGAATGGTGTCAGATTAGGATAAGGGGTTGCAATGAGACCTGGGTGTCCTTGTACATTAGTCACTGAAAGTAAGCATGTAGGTACAGCAGAAGAAAGCTAATGGCATGTTAGCCTTCATTGCAAGAGGATTTGAGTTTAGGAGCAAGGAGGTCCTACTGCAGTTCAGATTCAGATTCATTTTAATTGTCATTGTCAGTGTACAGTACAGAGACAACGAAATGCATTTAGCATCTCCCTTGAAGTTGTACAGAGCCCTGGTGAGACCACACCTGGAGTATCGACGTGTGCACTTTTGATTCCTAATTTGAGAAAGGACATTATCGCCATTGAGGGAGTGCAGCATAGGTTCACCAGGTTAATTCCCAGGGTGGTGGGACTGACATATGATGAAAGAATGGGTCGACTGGGCTTGTATTAACTGGAATTTAGAAGAATGAGAGGGGATGTTATCGAAACATATAAAAGGAATGGGCAGGCTAGATGCAGGAAAAAGGTTCCCCATGTTGGGGGAGTCCAAAACCAGGGGCAGTTTAAGAATAAGGAGTAGTTTAAGAATAAGGAGTAGGTCATTTAGGACTGAGATGAGGAAAAAAACCATTCACCCAGTGTGTTGTTAACCTGTGGAATTCTCTGCCACGAAAGGCAGTGGAGGCCAATTTACTGGATGTTTTCAAGAAAGAGTTAATTAGCTCTTCGGGCTAAAGGAATCAAGGAACGGGATACTGATTTTGGATGATTAGCCATGATCATATTTAATGGTGGTGCTGGCTCGAAGGGCGCAATGGCCTTCTTCTGCACCGATTTTCTATGCTTTCTTTGTTTTTCATTGCACCCTCGCCCCGCAAATTCTTCTTAATAAAACAACAAAATACTATAGATAGAGGCACGAGAGACTGCGGATGCTGAAACCTTGAACAAATAACAAAGTGCTGGAGTAACTCATCACAACATGGACGGGTGATGTTTTGGGATGTGACCCTTCTTCAGAGTCAAGAGTCATGAGTGTTTTATTGTCATATGTCCCAGATAGGACAATTAAATTCTTAATTGCTGCAGCACAACAGAATATATAAACATAGTACATAACAGGAGAAGTAAAAAAGTTCAGGGCGCATACACATGCACACATACTCAATAAATTGTTAACAAATATAGTGCAATAATAATAAGTCTGTTGCAGTTCAGAGCTTATTTGTTGTTCATTTCCATTCACAAATGCTGTAAGAAATAATGCAAGACATGTGAAATCTAACAGCTGTGAATTCCAATGCTCAGAAATAATAAATAGGCAAAGAAACAAAAAGGGAACCAGACTGATTCCTGGGATGTCAGGACTGTCTTATGAGGAAAGACTGGATAGACTTGGTTTATACTCTCTAGAATTTAGAAGATTGAGAGGGGTTCTTATAGAAACTTACAAAATTCTTAAGGGGTTGAACAGGCTAGATGCAGGAAGATTGTTCCCGATGTTAGGGAAGTCCAGGACAAGGGGTCACAGCTTAAGGATAAGGGGGAAATCCTTTAAAACCGAGATGAGAAGATCTTTTTTCACACAGAGAGTGGTGAATCTCTGGAACTCTCTGCCGCAGAAGGTAGTTGAGGCCAGTTCATTGGCTATATTTAAGAGGGACTTAGATGTGGCCCTTGTGGCTAAGGGGATCAGGGGGTATGGAGAGAGGGCAGGTACGGGATACTGAGTTGGATGATCAGCCATGATCATATTGAATGGCGGTGCAGGCTCGAAGGGCCGAATGGCCTACTCCTGCACCTAATTTCTATGTTTCTATGTTTCTATGAAGAGAGAAGGTGAGGGATGTTTAACTCGCCTTGAAGAATGCAACGGTAATACCGGTGGGTTGTAAGCTACCCAAATGGATTATGAGATGCTGTTCCTCCAGTTTGCATGTGGCCTTACTATGGCGATGGAGGAGGTTAAAATGGTTAGCAACTGGGAGATCCATCAGAAGGGTCTAGAGTGGAAGTGCAGATGTTCGTTTACACCAAAGATAGACATGAAATGTTGCAGTAACTCAGTGGGACAGGCAGCATCTCTGGAGCGAATGAATGGGCGACGTTTCAGATCGAGACCCTTCTTCAGGCTGTTGCCTATCCATTTTCTTCAAGATGCTGCCTGTCCTGCAGAGTTACTCCAGCACTTTGTGTCTGTCTGCAGTTCCTTGTGTCTTGGCTAAGGGGATCAGGGGGTTTGGAGAGATATGGGCCAAATGCGGGCAGGCGGGACTAATGTAGATGGGGCATGTTGGTCAGCATGGACAAGTTGGGCTGAAGGGCCTGTTTCCATTGTTGGGTGACTCCAATGTGTGTGCGCAAGCGCAGAGCCGGGCCAAAGCAGGAGCGATGCCGGCCGAAGGATGAAGGATTTGCACATGCGCCGTGCCGGCGGACAGTCGGCGGGTGGATAGATGTACGCATGCGTGGATGCCGGCGAGAAGTCAGTTGGTGGGGGGGTGGTGCGCAGGCGTAAAGCCGGCAATATTTCGACGAGTGGAGGGTTGTGCGCAGTCGCTTTGCCGGCAGACGGTGGCCGGGCGTGAGTGTGCGCACGCGCCCTGCCGGCAGCTTGTTGGGGTGGAGTGTGTGCGCAGGCGCGATGCCGGCCGGCCCACCCGGCGCAGGCGCAGTGGGCCGTGTGGGGAAGGAGGGGGGCCGCCATCATGAGCGCGGCGCTGGAGAAGCCGCAGATCATCTCGCACATCCACAAGTCGCTCAACTACACCCTGTTCGACTGCAAATGGATCCCGTGCAGCGCCAAGTTCGTGTGCATGGGCAACTACGCCAGGGGCACGGGGGTGATGCAGGTGTACGAGGTGTGCCAGGGCGAAGCCGTGCTGCTGAAGGAGGTGAGCAACGGCAACGGCTAGGCCGCGTTGCCATGGAGACGGCGGCTCCCCGCGGCCGCTCGGCCCGCAGCGTCACTGCTGGATACAGACATGGAACATGGTCTTGATCAATGAGGGCGTCAAAGGCCGTGGGGAGAAGGCAGGGAATGGGGTTGAGAGGGACCCCTTAAGAACTTACAAAATTATTTAGGGGTTGGACAGGCAGGAAGGTTGTTCCCGATGTTGGGGAAATCTAGAACAAGGGGAGTTATGGATAAGGATAAAGTGGAAAGTCTTTTAGGACTGAGATGAGAAAAACATTTTTCACACAGAGAGTGGTGAATCTGTGGAATTCTGCACAGAAGGTAGTTGAGGCCAGTTCATTGGCTATATTTAAGAGAGAGTTAGATGTGGCCCTTGTGGCTAAAGGGATCAGGGGGTATGGAGAGAAGGCAGGTACGGGATACTGAGTTGGATGATCAACCATGATCATATTGAATGGCGGTGCAGGCTCAAAGGGCCGAATGGCCTACTCCTGCACCTATTTTCTATGTTTCTATGAAAGGAGGTCCTCATTGACACTGGAACCCACTGAATGGTGAAAGGTTCAAGTTCAAATTTATTGTAACCTCAAGTCACATGGCATGACCCATGAGCTTGAACATGCACATGAACTTGAGGTCTGGATAGATGTGGAGAGGATGTTTCCACAATCCATTGCCACAGACGGCTGTGGAGACCAAATTATTGGGCGCTTTTTAAAGCGGAGATTGACGAATTCTTGATTGGTAATAAGGGTGTGAACGGTTGTGGGGAGACGTTTCTTGGTTTCCTGGTCTTCCAAAAATATTCCAAATGGAATTTAAACTGGAAGTGGCAGAGGGAGGACTTAAGCAAAAAAGGGTTTTTGGAGAAGAAGAGCTACCTTAAATTTAGTTGCGTCTGGTTGGGTAACTATGGTAGGGTGAAGTCTATTCCATGCTTTATTTGTGCAGGGGAAGAATGAATTACTGTACGCAGGAGAATGGGGTTGAGAGGGAGAGATAGATCAGTCTGAAGAAGGGTCTCGACCCGAAACGTCACCCATTCCTTCTTTCCAGAGATGCTGCCTGGCTGAGTTACTCCAGCTTTTTGTGTCTATCTATGATAGATCAGCCAAGATTGAAAGGCGGAGTTGACTGTTATTTTAAGAAGATGGACACGAAACTCTGGAGTAACTCGGCGGGACAGGCAGCATCTCTGGAGAGAAGGAATGGTTGACATTTCAGGTCGAACCCTTCTTAATGTATTTTAGTTTAGAGATACAGCACGGAAACAAGCTCTTCGGCCCACCGTGTTCCTGCTAACACTGTCCTACTTACTAGGGCTAGAGAACATAGAACAAACAGCGCAAAATGGACACTTCAGCCCACAAGCACACACTTGCCTGCTTTACCATTCTTATCTCCTTTTGTTGACAATTTACAATTTTATTGAGGCTAATTCTGCAGGCTTGTAGACGTCTTTGGAATGTGTGAGGAAACCGGAGCATCTGGAGAAAACCCACACAGGTCACAGGGAGAACATACAAACTCCGTACAGACAGCACCTGTAATCAGGATCGAACCAGGGTCTCTGGCACTGTAAGGCGGCTCCCTGCGGCCACGTGCCCCTTGTTGTCCCTGCTGGATACGGACAGGCTCTTGATCAATAAGTTCGTCAAAAGCTATGGGGAGAAGGCAGGAGAATGATGTAGAAGGGAACTGCAGATGCTGGTTTATAATAAAGGTAGATACAAAGTGTTCCATGGATATTTATTGTCACGCTGATGATACAAAAGTGGGTCATTTTGCAGATAGTGGTTGTGCAAAATTGCAGCGGGGGGGCTGCAACTGCCTGGGGCTCGGCTGGAATGGGCGCTACTCCCAGAGGCCGAGCCCGTGGACTGGTCGCGGCCTCCAGTGGTGGGGGATACCACGGCTACATTTGACCAGGCCAGGACTTGATGAAATGGCAGCAAACATGGCGGTGCCGGCATTACATTCAAAATGAATTTCACTGTGTAGTGTTTAATTGCATATGTGACAATAAATATTCATTGATCCATCTTTAGTAGGGCATTCTGCAAAAAGCCTCAAATATTTTTTCAGGTAAATGAGAGTTCTTATCATATCTGCATATAGGGAGAAGGCAGGAGAATTTGTTATCATTGCTCAGCATTTATTTGATTAAATACATTGAAGAGCTGGTGTAACTCAGCGGGACAGGCAGCATCTCTGGAGAGAAGGAATGGGTGACGTTTCGGGTCGAGACCCTTCTTCAGACCCTTCATGATTCCATGATTCAGTCTTTGACTGAATTATCTGGTAGACTCTTCCTGTGCAGGGATTATTTGCTGGCTTTTCCTAGCTTTTACAAGCTTTGCTAGCCTGAAGCCAAGGAAGAAAACATTTGCTAGTTTTACCGATGCACACACAGTTCTTTCTTGAATAGTTAGGTGTCTCTGATCTATTTTGAAGTCCTATAATTGAGAATTTTATGCTGATTTTCAAAATCTTTGGATTTTTTTTTTTCAGATTGAGAAATCCAAACCTATTAAATGTGGCACCTTTGGATCTGCCTCGTTACAGCAACGCTATCTAGCTACGGGGAACTTTGATGGAAACATGAATATTTGGTAAGGATTCAAAGTGAACAGAAGCTATTCTTCTTGCATGTGTTCCAGTTTTGGAGATGCAGTCAGAAATATTCCACGCTATTTGAAATTTTGCCCGATTGTTATGGAAATGTTTTTAGTTTTGAGAGATTTTTTTTACAACCCAAAAATGGTGGCAGAAAGCCGGGATCCTTATCTAAAAACTTTATTGAAATTTCTAAAACCAAAGTCAATAAATATTTATGGAGAGAAGGAATGGGTGATGTTTCGGGTCGAGACCCTTCTTCAGACTGGTGTCAGGGAAGTGGACCCGAAGGTAGACACAAAAAGCTGGAGTAACTCAGCGGGTGAGGCAGCATCTCTGGAGAAAAGGAATAGGTGACCTTTCGGGTCGAAACCCTTCTTCAGTCTGAAACCCGAAACATCACCCATTCCATCTCTCCAGAGATGCTGCCTGTGCCGCTGAGTTACTCCAACATTTTGTGTCTATCTCTTGGCTGATATTTTGTAATCTTCACTTTTACATCTTTGGCCAAATGAACACGGTGGGCATAATTTTGCTGACTTGGCCCCTCACTTGCCGGGTAGATTCCCGGCTCCTTGCATTAAGTGGCGTGACTCTGGATCGCCAAGCTTCAGATCACCCTGCACCCGTGCAGCACGATGGCAGGGTCTTGTGATATGACTGGGTCACAGGGTGCAGGTTGGAACAGGCCCTGTAAATGAAACTGCTGAGAAAACTGTGGCAGTCAGCAATGCCAGATGTCACACCTCTGGATCTCCCTGATTTAACCTGCCCAGGTCTATCCAGACCCAGCAGATGCCCCGGAGTGAGTCCCGGAGACTCCTTCTCTCCAGAGATGCTGCATGTCCCACTGAGTTATTCCAGCATTTTGTGTCTACCCCGGAGTGAGTTGTGGACACCATTTTGCCAGGTCACCAATGCAGCAAAGTAGTTTTTATTTTCTACAAAGCCTGTTCATTGACTGGATAGCATACAGCAAAAGCTTTCCACTGTACCTCGGTACACGTGACAATAAACTAAACTGAAACAGATGACTCAAACTGCAGAGATTGATAGATTCTTGATTAGTACGGGTGTCAGAGGTTATGAGGAGAAGGCAGAAGAATGGGGTTCGGACGGAGAGATATATCAGCCATGATTGAATGGCGGAGTAGACTTGATGGGCCGAATGGACTAATTCTACTCTTATTCCTTATGACCTTACGACCCAGAGTGTGGACACCATTTCACTGGGTCACTAACGTCGCAAAGCAGTTTCTGTTTCATGCAAAGCCTGTTCATTGCAAATTTTGTGTCTTCACTTTTCCGATTTCTGTTTATTCAGGAATCTCGAGGCTCCAGAATTGCCCGTGTACTCTGTGAAAGCTCACAAGGAAATTATCAACTGTATCGATGGAGTAGGTGGCCTAGGAATTGGGGAAGGAGCTCCGGAAGTGGTCACCGGCAGCAGAGATGGTGAATATGCTCATAGGGGCAGAATTAGGCCATTCGGGCCATCGCGCCTACTCCGCTGTTCAATCATGGCTGATCTGTCTCTCCCTCCCAACCCCATTCTCCTGCCTTCTGCCGATAATCCCTGACACCCGTACTAATCAACAACCTGTTTACGAAGGAACTGCAGATGCTGGAAAAATCGAAGGCAGACAAAAATGCTGGAGATACTCAGCGGGTGAGGCAGCATCTATGGAGAGAATGAATAAATAAAATGGCGCGGCCCGGTCCAGTCGCCGTTGTGACAGCTCCGCGAAAATTGTGTGTGTTTTTAACTTTCACTTTCATGTTCCTTTTTAACTTATTTCTAAGTTCTAACTCCCTAGTACTAACAAAGTATGACAGGGAAACCCTCTTAAATCTAAACTCTCGGGCAAACGGAGACTTTTTAAACTCTGTACTTACTGATCCAGCATGGCCAGCAGAGATCAGCAGAAGCTGTTGCAACAACAATGGGAGCTCGGCTGCAAGGAAAACCCGGAGAAAACATCGAGGGAAGCGGGGGGGGGGGATTCAGAATAGGCTGAAAGCCCAAGCCTTTCGTCCCCCTCTGCCCAGCATTCTTCTGGCGAATGTCCAGTCCCTGGAAAACAAGCTGGATGACCTCAGGGCAAGCGCCAGATTCCAGCAGGACATACGGGACATGGATCAGGAAACATGGATGTCTACAAGGCAGAGTCCTACCGACTGCGAAGGGCGGTGAAGGACGCAAAGAGGAGTTACAGATGGAGTAGCAGGACACCAGAAGCCTGTGGCAGGGGCTACGGATTGTAACCAACTACCGGAGCACCCCACCCTCATCCGCAAGTGCTGGCACTTCCCTAGCTGATGACCTGAACTCCTTTCACGCTCGTTTCGAGAGGAGCAACACCATCTCAGGTCTGCCGACTATCGACAATACCGCCAGCGGGCTGGCCACCGAAGCTGAAGGGAGGAATGTGCGCACATTCTCTCTGTCCGAGCACGATGTGAGGAGTGCTCTGACACGGGTGAACACGAGGAAAGCTGCAGGCCCCGATGGCAATGAGGGGGGTAGGGGGGGGAGTTGAAGTACTGAGCCACCGGGAGATCAGGTTGGTTATTGCGAACTGAGTGGAGGTGTTGGGCGAAACGATTGCCAAGTCTCGCCGATGTAGAGAAGTTGACACCTGGAACAGCGGATGCAGTAGATGAGGTTGGAGGAGGTGCAGGTGAACCTCTGCTTCACCTGGAAAGAATGTCGGGGTCCATGGACTGAGTCGAGGGGGGAGGTAAAGTGACAAATGTAGCATTTCCTGCGGTTGCAAGGGAAAGTACCCGGGGAGGGGGTGGTTTGGGTGGGAAGGGACGAATTGACCATGGGTTTACGGAGAGAACGGTCTCTGTGGTAAAGAGATCCTTCTCTCCATAGATGCTGCCTCACCCGCTGAGTTTCTCCAGCAGTTGTGTCTACCAACAATCTGTCTACCTTCACTTTAAAAACACCTAATAACTTGGCCAAGTCATTGGGTATTTTTAAAGATGGTGAATCATGTTTAAATGCTTGTGATTCTCTGTAGGTAAGGTTGTCTGTGTGATATTAGTCCCTGATGCTAATTCAATCACATTGATCATTTTCTTGTGTTTTTGAAAGGAATGGTAAAAGTGTGGGACCCCAGACAGAAGGACACTCCCGTGGCAAACATGCAGTCTGCAGGTGGAGATAACCAGCGGGATTGTTGGACTGTGGCCTTTGGTAGGTTTTGTCTACATCTTTATATTGAACATCCTGTAAAAATCAGCGTCTTCATTGGATGACGAAGAGGACATTTTGCGTGAAGGAATATTGAAGAACTTGCAACACTAGTCACAGCACCAGGCTAGGACTTTATTCCTTGGAGCGCAGAAGGATGAGGGGGTCATAAGGTCATGTAATAGAAGCAGAATTAGGACATTCGGCCCATCAAGTCTACTCCGCCATTCAATCATGGCTGATCTATCTATCACTCCTAACCCCATTCTCCTGCCTTAGAAACATAGAAAATAGGTGCAGGAGGACGCCATTTGGCCCTTCGAGCCAGCGCCGCCATTCATTATGATATGGCTGATCATCCCCAATCAATAACCCGTGCCTGTCTTCTCCCCATATCCCTTGATTTCACTAGCCCTTAGAGCTCTATCTAACTCTCTCTTAAATCCATCCAGTGATTTGGCCCCCACTGCCCTCTGTGGCAAGGAATTCCACAAATTCACAACTCTCTGGGTGAAAAAGTTTTTTCTCACCACAGTCTTAAATGGCCTCTCTTTTATTCTAAGACTGTGGCCCCTCGTTCTGGACTCGCTCAACATTGGGAACATTTTTCCTGCATCTACCTTGTCCAGTCCTTTTATAATTTTATATGTGTCTATAAGATACCCCCTCATCCTTGTAAACTCCAGTGAATACAAGCCTAGTCTTTTCAATCTTTCCTCATATGACAGTCCCGCCATCCCAGGGATCAATCTCGTGAACCTATGCTGCACTGCCTCAATCACAAGGATGTCCTTTCTCACATTGGAGACCAAAACTGTACACAATACTCCAGATGTGGTCTCACCAGAGCCCTATACAACTGCAGAAGAACCTCTTTACTCCTATACTGAAATCCTCTTGTTATGAAGAGGAAATCCTCTTGTTCTCAGCATAACCTCCGACACCCGTACTAATCAAGAATCTATCTATCTCTGCTTTAAAAATATCCATTGACTTGGCCTCCACAGCCATCTGTGGCAAAGAATTGTATCCTTATTTTGTATTGAAAAACTCTTCGAACCAATTTTCACATTGGTAAATGTCCTTCAAAATTAATGAGTATTTGAATCCTTATTTAAAGGGCCTGTCCCACTTAGGCGACTGCCAGGGACTAGTTTTAATGGAATTCACCTACGACACCTGGCGACAACTTACGACTGCGCCTATGACAACCTACGACAAACTACAACAACGCCTACGACAACAACATTTGTTGGCACTGTCGCAGAAAAATGTTCAACGTGTTTGCAGCAATTGCCTGTGGTCGCCCAAAATATCGCCTAAGTGGGACAGGCCCATAAGATTTATTAACTACTAGACTAAGTGGGACCCGTTGGGTCCCATGTTCACACGGGAGGGCTGGTCCCCCAACGCAATATTCCACCTCTCCACCAATTCCAATATTGGTGGCCAATGGGGGGCTTTCTGGAGCGCTAGTATGGGTACTGTGGGTTGAAGGGACTGGTTAGTATGGACATTGTGGGCCAAATGGATTCTTGGGGTGGCAGCTCAGTCACTCAAGCCTGATGTGCTAGCAGCTCACTAACGGCTGGTGGGCTAGCAGTTGACTCACGGCTATTCCTTGAAATTCCATTTCAAGCAGGGTGCAAGGCCACCAAATTCAAGTGCAGTTTCATACCACTTCAAGCAGGGTGCAAGGCCACCGAATTCAAGTGCAGTTTCATGCCATTTCAAAGCAGGGTGCAAGACCACCACATTCAAATGCAGTTTCATACCATTTCAAGCAGGGTGAAACCACCATAAAACCACACAAAAACACCACACTCACAGTTCAGTAGACATTCAGTGTGTTCACCATATTTTTGGCACTCACAGTTGAATAGGAATGTGTTCACACGTGATCCTCTCGCTCAGACAGAGTCGTGGGGAGTCCCCCCCTCCCCCATCTTTCAGAGAGACTGAGAAATTAAAAAAAAAACATTAATATGGGTTTTTATAATCCCTCCCCCGGTCCTCTGGCGGTGAGCGAGGGAATGACGGGTATGTCGTGGCCTTCTCTCGGAAATGATTTGTTAGTCAAAAGCGGTCAAGATTCTTTTAGTCATATAGATATTTTTTCAAAGAGTTTTACTGTCTAATATCTGTTGTGTTTGATGGGGGAAAATTAAAATCCTCCGCACCTGACATGAGTGGCGTAAGGAAATGCAGGTAAGATGGGTTTAATCTAAAACAAATCCCGGCCGTTTAAGTGTTTGGTCTCTCAATTCCATTTTTGGGCAATCTAAAATCAGCCATATTCCTCTTGCAAACACATGGAAGAAATGAACAAGTAATTCAGCACTACAACAACACGGCCATTTTAATCCATTTTTTGGGTGAATGTCTTGATCTCAGCAGCAGCCTTTCAAAGCATCCCGACTGTTGTTTCATTTTCAAACCACATTAAGGGCAATCATGGAATAATACCATAATCTGTACACTTGCCGAATACCAGGACACTTATTGTTCATGTATTGTTAGTGGGCTCAGAGCTCAGAGAAACTGTGTGATCCTGCTCGCTTCCTGCACCCATCTTGCAGAGACATGATTTGTAGGCACACCACTTCGATCATGAGTTTTATCATCCAACTCAGTCCCATACCTGCCTTCTTCTCCCCCCCCCCCCAGCCAGAAGGGCCACATCTAACTCCCTCTTAAATAAAGAATGGCGAAACTACCCTCTGTGGCAGAGAGTTCCAGAGATTCACCACTCTTTTTAAAAAAGTTCATTAATCTCTCCCTAAGCTGATTTTTCCTGGATGTGACCCCTTGTCCTGGGAAAACAGTCCTCCATATATAATAAACACTTGTGGCAATAACAGGCCTGTAAACACATTGTCCACAGATAATATATAATAAACATTCAATAAATGAATTATCCCAATACGCGTGCAAAAAATCCTCAAGTCCTTGGTGCGCTCATAGATAGTTCATAGTAAGAGTTAGTGTGTGTTTTTCTATATGTTATTTTATCCACTCCACAACTCTGATCTCTCACCGCCTAATAATCGTTTGCCCTCCCTACTCTGAACTCTTTCCCTGCTTTTCTTTGCCCACTGTTGTCCTTCAGAGCCCATAACCATTCTCTGCCCATGCTTCTCCCACCAGATTTCACCACCTTGTCCACTGCCCACTCTGATCTGCTGGCAAGTGGGTGAGTTTATCTCCTGGTAACGCCTGGTAACAAAGCAGCAGAGGACTTCAGTTCACAGGCACCAGCTTTGCAAAAGGCAATGCCGTGTGTACGTATAACGCCCAGGGTGGATGGCTGGGGTATTGGGGTCAGGCTTCACAGAGTTTCATGGGCAAGGTGGGGGAATTGTACAGTGGTGGGGCCTGGGATCCATAACTCACCAGTGAAACTGCTCAAGCTGCGAGTATGGGACGATTGATATTTCATTATCACATGTACCATATAAAAGGTATGCAAAGAATATACAAAGTTACATAGTGTTTAATGGTCACTCTTTGTTCTCAGTGATCCCCCCCATGCCTGGCCCCACGTTGTTCACGGCAGCCCTCCCACGCCAAGCCCCTCTCAGTGGCTCATCCTAAACTGACCTCCAACACCCTCCGCGGCCCATCTGACCAACGGCGTTTGTTGTTTGCCTTGTATACAGTGTCTCCTCCACGATCTGATTTTATAAAATAGTTTGGCCTGCCAACTCTAATAGACGATAGACAGTTAGAATGTGTACAAGTTGGGTTGGTCTATTTTGTTTTAACTCTCTCAAATTGTGTTTTGCCCTCTCGGCCAGGCCATGCCTACAATCAACAGGAGCGGTGTGTGTGCGCTGGCTACGACAACGGGGACATCAAGCTGTTTGACCTTAGAACTATGTCACTCCGGTGGGAAAAAAACATCAGGAACGGGGTAAGGAACAATTGTCATTTCAAATCAGTGTCAACTCCAAACTTCCCATCCTTGGCAGTGGGGAATAGAGGCAACATGGCTGTCTGCATGCATCCTATCAGACACTTGAGTAGGAGGATGTGGTTGGGTGTCTTCCTGCTTTATTTTACAAGTAATCTGTTGGGTATTTTTTCTCTGTCCATTTAATTTCTCCATTACCCATTTCTTTTCCTGACTCAATGTCAATTCCTCTGTTTTTTGGCCAGTTTAGTTTATCGTCACGTGTGTCAAAGTTTGTTTCTTAAAAAGCTGATAGCAACAAACGTTAATGGTAAACCTTGGCAATCTTTCATTGATTCATCAGACGGGAGTGGCAAAAATCTACAATGAGCACAAACGTTGCTCAGTGCTACCAGGGTTCCCACTCACAGACCAAAGGAGAGTTAGCACAATTATACATTTTTCTAATTGGTAAAACACTCCTACCAAGTCTGAATATGGCATGACTGAAAGATTCGTTAGCCTTTCACAATATAGGAAAGCTGGGTCAAAATCGAGCTCATCCAATAACAAGTTATTACTTATCTCTGGAGCGTCAGCTATTTTATTTCCAAATCTTGGCTTCATTATGGCCTTGAATGAAGCACGTGTTATTACTGCAGGCTGCCATCTTAATGTCTTTATGGAAAAGACAACCTGTCCTCTATATTGTGTTCCATATAATTTACAAAGTCATTCAGACTTGGCACTGAGCCATCCTTTTGTACTTCTAGTCCATGCTTTTGTAGAAGAACGACTCCATTTTAGATTTGACTATTAGCTCTTTCAACGTGTACAAAGATCAAGTGAAAAGCTTTTGTGGCATACTCTCCAGTCAGTGGAAAGACAATACATGATTACCACCGTGAGCCAGACTTACGATTCACTAGGTACAGAACTCTAGGGAAGTACAGAAACCTTGACTTCCATTCCTGTCACTTGCAGCAGCTCACTAAAGCAACTGGCAAGGTCTGGGTGACATTTCAAACTTGTGTACTTTGCAAACTGTGTCAATAGTGTCAAGAAAGTTTCTCTCGTTACTTTGCTCTGTAAACTGCACGTTTTCAAAGAAGGCTACTGTCCCAAAACGTCACCTATCCATGTTCTCCACAGATGCTGCCTGACCCGCTGAGTTACTCCAGCACTCTGTGAAACGTCACCTATCCATGTTCTCCACAGATGCTGCCTGAACCGCTGAGTTACTCCAGCACTCTGTGAAACGTCACCTATCCATGTTCTCCACAGATGCTGCCTGACCCGCTCAGTTATGGTGCAGCAGCATCTATGGAGCTAAGGAAATAGGCAACGTTTCGTGCCGAAATCCTTCTGGAAATAGGCAACGTTTCGGGCTGAAACCCTTACGGGTTTCGGCCCGAAACATTGCCTATTTCCTTAGCTCCATAGATGCTGCCTGACCCGCTGAGTTACTCCAGCACTCTGTGAAACGTCACCTATCCATGTTCTCCACAGATGCTGCCTGACCCGCTGAGTTACTCCAGCACTCTGTGAAACGTCACCTATCCATGTTCTCCACAGATGCTGCCTGACCCGCTGAGTTACTCCAGCACTCTGTGAAAACGTCACCTATCCATGTTCTCCACAGATGCTGCCTGACCCGCTGAGTTACTCCAGCACTCTGTGAAACGTCACCTATCCATGTTCTCCACAGATGCTGCCTGACCCGCTGAGTTACTCCAGCACTCTGTGAAACGTCACCTATCCATGTTCTCCACAGATGCTGCCTGACCCGCTGAGTTACTCCAGCACTTGGGTCTTTCTTTGTTTTTAGAGCAACTTTACCTTTCACGGTACCTCGATACTTGTGACAAATAAAATGCCATTGAACCATTGAACTTCAGTTGAAACTCTTGGCTGGGAGAACCCGTTAACAATTGTAAGAAGTGCTGGAAAACCCCAGCATTACGGTGCTGGCTCGAAGGGCCGAATGGCCTACTCCTGCACCTATTGTCTATTACAACCAGCACTGTGGAGAAAAGAGATTTCATAATTTGGGCATTAACCTGGTCAACCCTGTTCTGTCCACAAACACAGTTTGGTATTTATTGTGAATCTAGACTTTAATCAAGGGAAGGGTTTAGTTGCTCCGCTTTTGAGTTGCCTCTGCTTAAATTAATTTTTAAAAATTTTTTTTAAACTGTACTTGGGTATTGAACAGGTTTCAGCCAGTGGAATCACTTGCTTTTGCAGGTTTGTTGCGTTGAGTTTGACAGGAAAGATATCACCATGAATAAGCTGGTGGCCACTTCGTTAGAGGGCAAGTTCCACGTGTTTGACATGAGGACCCAACACCCGACCAAGGGCTTTGCCTCCGTCAGTGAAAAGGTCAGTCACTGGTTTACAACGTGACGTCTTCTATCTTGGTTAAAATGTGACTCCTTCGTGGTGGCTCGGTGGCGCAGCGGGTAGAACCCCAGTCTCAGAGCACCGGGTTCGACGATCCTGACCTCGGGTGCTGTCTGTGTGGAGTTTGCATGTTCTCCCTCTGACTGCATGTGGGTTTCCTCCGAGAGCTCCGGTTTCCTCCCACGTCCCAAAGACTTGCGGGTTTGCGGGTTAATTGGCCTCTCAATTGCCCCTATTGTGTAATGAGTGGAGGAGAAAGTGGGATAACAGAGAACTGGTGTGTGGAAAGGAACTGCCGATGCTGGTATATGCCAAAGATAGACAGAAAGTGCTGGAGTAACCATGCAGGTCAGGCAATATCCCTAGAGAAAAGGGATGGGTGACATTTTGCTTCAGGACCCTTCAGCCTGAAGAATGGTTCAGACCTGAAACATCACCCATCCTTTCTCTCCAGAGATGCTGCCTCACCCGCTGAGTTTCTCGAGCACATTGTGTCCATAGATCTAGTGTGGGCCTTGCTGTATCTCTAAACCAAACTAACCGCAGCAGGGAGGTTGCTATGGTGCATGGTGTAACAGCTTCAGTAGCTTGCTGGCAGCCTCCAGAGGGGAATCTGCTCTCGACAGGACCATTATTTTGTAGTACAGTCACTTAAACTCATGCCTGAACCGTGTATCGGATGGCCACTTAATATTGCTATTCAAAAGGATCATATGTCGACCATCCAGTTAATTCACGATTGCCCAAAAATATACAATCTCGGGTGTGGGTTGAGCTTCAAGGCATTCCCTCAATAGTCTTTCATGTAAGTTCTGAAGAAAATATTGGGCTGTGGGTGTGCGTCAAATTTAGTTTAGTTTAGAGATACAGCGCGAAAACAGGCCCTTCGGCCCACCGAGTCAGCGCCGACCAGCGATCCCAGCACATTAACACTATCCTACACACAATAGGGACAATTTACAATTTTACCAAAGCCAATGTTTTGTGTTGAGGTCCTTCTTCTGTCTGCAGAAGGGTCTGGGCCCGATGTCACCTGTTCCTTCTCTCCAGAGATGCTGCCTGTCCCGCCGAGTTACTCCAGCTTTTTGTGTTTACCTTTGGTTTAAACCAGCATCTGCAGTTCCTTCTTGCACAAAATGAGCACACCACTCGTTATACTCAAAGTGGTTCCTATAATTCTTGCTGCACAACAAAGCTATTCCAAACTATCCTTTTAGCTTAATAGTGCACTGACATCATGAAAAGAACCATATGTCTGTCGTTATTTTAATTAAACATATAGAAAGACTATACATGATTACAATCGAGTCATCCACAGTGTACGGATACATGATAAAGGAATAACGTTTAGTGCAAGACCCAGTAAAGTCCGATCAAAGATAGTCCAAGGGTCTCCAATGAGGTAGATGAGAGGTGAGGACCGCACTCAAGTGGGTGGTAGGATGGTTCAGTTGCCTGATAGCAGCTGGGAAGAAACTGTCCCTGAATCTGGAGGTAGACAAAAATGCTGGAGAAACTCAGCGGTTGAGGCAGCATATTTCCTTCGCTCCACATAGATGCTGCTGCACCCGCTGAGTTTCTCCAGCATTTTTGTCTACCTTCGATTTTCCAGCATCTGCAGTTCATTCTTAAACACTGAATCTGGAGGTGTGCATTTGTTTTCACACTTCTGTACCTGTTGCCTGATGGGAGAGGGGAGAAGAAGGGGCGAGACTGCTCCTTGATAATGCTGCTGGCCTTGCCGAGGACTAGATGGGGTCATTGGAAGGGAGGTTGGTTTTAATGGCCACTCGGAGGGAAGTAGGTGAGCCACTTCTCTAGTTGTCACTCACTCGGCAGGACAGGTGGCGCTGGCTTCTGTTGGTCCTGTTTTTTATAAACACTGTGTTTTGTGTGTCTGCTGCTTTTCCCCAAGGCATCCAAATCCACCATCTGGCAGGCCCGCCACTTGCCGCAGAACAGAGACATCTTCATGACAGCGGGAGGGGCTGGCAACCTGTACCTGTGGAAATAGTGAGTAAACACGGCAGACTGCTTGAACGTACGTGAAGCACCTGCCCTCCCTCCGCTTGCATCTGGCGATTAATGGTGCTGGAGAAACTCAGCGGGTGCAGCAGCATCTATGGAGTGAAGGAAATAGGCAACGCTTCGGGCCAAAACCCTTCTTCAGACTGATGCCACCTCCTTCACCCACACCTCTTTGTCGGGTCCATCAAACAATCCTTGTTCGAGGCGTACCAGGGCCCCATCCCCGACCTCTACCTCCGCTACATTGACGACTGCTTTGGTGCTACCTACTGCATCCACACACAACTGACTGACTTCAAAACCTTCCCTCTACCTCTGGGAGTTAATGGATGGGGTGGTGAAAGTGCCGACTCGGGACCTCCAAGCCGCGGAGCGTGTTCGACCATCCCGATGAGAGGGCCTGTACATCCGGCCGTCCGTAGCGGTGACTGCGGAGGGTTTATGGTTATGGCCCCGACCACGGGTGAACAAGGAGGAAGACTGGCTGGTCTTTGTTGCCTTTCACTGCAGTGAAGGATGCTGTGGTGGATGTTTGTGTTAAATCTTATTGTGTATTGTGTGTTCTTTTGTAATGGTATCGCTGCTGGCAAATTCATTTCACTGCACCTTCGAGTGTATGTGACAAATAAATGTTTCTTCTGGCTACTAGCTTCATAGGAGAAAACTAGGCCATTCGGCCCATCAAGTCTGCTCTGCCATACGATCATGGATGATCTATTTTTCCCTCTCAACCCCATTCTCCTGCCTTTTCCCCGCAACCTTTAACTAAACCATGTTCTGAGACAATGCAGATTTAACGTAGATACATTTCTGCATGTTTTCTCCTTTTTAATATTCTTCAGTTCCCAAATGGGGAGGAATATAAAATAAGCAATTGATGCATGTTGTTTGCAGCTGGGCAGCACAATGGCACAACGGTAAAGTTGCTGCCTCACAGCGCCAGAGACCAGGGTTTGATCCTGACTACGGGTGCGGTCTTTACGGAGTTTGTACGTTCTCCCCGTGACCTGCGTGGGTTTTCTCCGGGATCCTCAGTTTCCTACCACATTCCAAAGACGTACAGGTTTGTAGGCTAATTGGCTTGGTAAATGTAAAAATTGTCCATAGTGTGTGTAGGATAGTGTTAATGTGCGGGGATTAATGGTCAGCGCGGACTCGGTGGGCCGAAGGGCCTGTTTCCGTGCTGTATCTCTAAACTAAACTAAACTAAACTAAACTAAAAAACTCCAGGCTGCATTGGCTTTTATAACAACTCTATGTCAGTTCAGATTTATGCAGAGATATCACGTAAGATATGACAACAACTAGGTTTAGTGAAGTTCATAAATGATAGGAGCAGAATTAGGCCATTCGGCCCATCAAGTCTACCCCGCCATTCAATCACGGCTGATCTATCTCTCCCTCCCAACCCCATTCTCCTGCCTTCTCCCCATAACCCCTGACACCCGTATTAATCAAGAATCTATCTATCTCTGACCTAAAAATATCCACTGACTGTGGCCTCCACAGCCGTCTGTGGCAAAGAATTCCACAGATTCACCACCCTCTGACTAAAGAAATTCCTCCTCATCTCCTTCCTAAATGAACGTCCTTTTATTCTGAGGCTGTGACCTCTAGTCCTAGACTCTCCCACTAGTAGAAACATTCTCCCCACATCCACTCTATCCAGACCTTTCACTATTCGGTAAGTTTCAATGAAGTCTCCCTTCATCCTTCTAAACACCAGCGAGTATAAGCCCAGTGCTGTCAAACGCTCATCATGTGTTAACCCCCTCCTTTCTGGGATCATTCCCGGAAAAGCTGAACTTATTTGCTATGTGTGCGCGGGTGTAAGCGGAGAGATGTTATTGGCTTCAGTATGAACTGTCATTACCTTGTGTTTTCCAGTGAATACCCAGCCCAGCGCTCTAAGATGGATTCTGACAACGTGGACATGGGAGTGGCTGGCACAGTCACCTTGCTTCAAAATGCCACCATCTCCACCCAGCCCATATCAAGCCTGGATTGGAGCCCAGACAAACTGGGCCTCTGTGTGTGCACTGCATTTGACCAGACCGTCAGAGTTTTAATTGCAACTAAACTCAACCGAGTTTAAAGTGACTCTGTGTGTGTGTGCAGGAGAAACGGGTCCTTTGTGAAAAATAAAAGACTGCGTGGAAAACAATAGGGCTTTTTGTTGGAAAGTTGTCAAATAGACAGATCTTTATTTATTTTGTCGCTTGCTTCTTCTGCAAGACGATGCAAGCCATTCCCTGTTGCCTCTCTGGGGGTGGGTGGGAAGGTGTGGCCTTTGAGTTTTAAAGTTTGAATAAGTTTATTGGCCAAGTATTCACATACAAGGAATTTGCCTTGGTGCTCTGCCCACAAGTGACAACATGACATACAGTGACACTGCACTGCAACATCGGCCAACAGAAGTCACATCACGAGCAGGAAGGAACTGCAGATGCTGGTTTAAACCGAGGATAGACACAAAAAGCCGGAGTAACTCCGCGGGACAGGCAGCATCTCTGGAGAGAAGGAATGGGTGACGTTTCGGTTCGAGACGTCACCCTTCTTCAATCTTGATCCGAAAGGTCACGTGTTCCTTCTCTCCGGAGACGCTGCCTGTCCCGCTGAGTTACTCCAGCATCTTGTGTCTATCTACAAGTCAACTCACTGCTGAAGTGGCTGATCCCCAATCTTGTTGTATTCAGGCAACATTTTCTACCGATGGTACTCCCACTGGTGAATGAATGAGGAGTGCTCAAATAAAGTGCATGTCTAACTAGAAGCTTGTATTCCACCGGCTAATTCACCATTTGAGCCCCTGCAGAATTTGTATTTTGGCTTGAAAATATATTTGCTTTGTATAATAAGAAAATAAATTTACGTGTGTTGAGTTAATATCTTCTTTGCAAAGTCAGGAAGCATGGCATGAGTGAATATTCTCACAATTGTTACATTCTCATTTCAAAAACAACTCTGAATAAACAAGGGCATTTTTCTAGTGACAATATAGGAAAAATGAACGTGTCATTTTGCAGCAATGTCTGTGGAGTTTGTATATGAATACTTAATAGTGAAAGCTCCCATATATAAAAGCACCTGCATAAATGTGAAACTTAAAGACATAAGGAACAGCATGGAACACACGGTGCTGGAGTAACTCAGCGGGTCAGGCAGCATCGCTGGGGGACATGGGTAGGTGACGGTTTTGGTCAGGACACTTCTTCAGACTGGGGAAGGGTCCCGACTGGAAACGCCACCTATCCATGTCCCCTAGAAATGTTGCCTGGCCCTCTGAGTTACTCCAGCACCGTGTGTTCATAGTGCCAAAGCTGCCTCCTGCCAATCACAATAAAATATCTCCATTCATTCTCCCTTTCTCCGACTTTGGGAAAACTGGCAGCCTTCGTTATTCCAAAGATCGTTGTCCAGTAATGAGATTAATTTTTGATTTTGTTAAGTGTTAGACAATTTGCCTTGAGTACGTTAACGTACAGCCCTTCGTTACTCTTGCGGGGGGATCAAAATTCTTTCAGTTTTCACGAAGGGAAATACATTTCTGATGGATATTATTGTTACACACACAGCACATTTAAAAACATATTTTGTGTACAATTGTAAATAACGAAAATCTGAAAAATATATTGGGTTTTATTATTTTCCTGATTTTGATTTTGTTTTTTATTCACCTGTAATTTGGCCATGTCTTGTACAGCTTGAAAAAATATTTTGAATAATCTGTTGTATTGCATAAATAAACAACATGAATTGTAAAAAATAAAAATGTCTGTTGGATTTGTATATTGGAATAGGGAGTGAGATACCTGCCTCTTGGTCAGCTGTGTATGTGACATGAGTAATGTTTGTAACTTCCACATTCTTGTGGTGTGTGAAAGTGAGTAGTCGTTGAGACATGCAACATGGTAACAGGCCCTTTGGTCCAAAGATTCTACAACGAGCAAGATAGTCCACTCGACGAACAAGATGTAGTACGATCATGGGCAGATTCATGGGTAATCTTCGGCCCCATTTCCGTAACCGGCTTCCGTCTCCGCACCAAAGATCCCGTAGCGGAGCAAAGATACTAGCGCAGAGATGGAAGCTGGTTACGGAAACATCCTCGTAAAAATAAACGTTCTTTGGGACAAATCTTCTCGTTTTCAAAATTATATATTATAATTTATTAACACAAACTGTTCCCCCGCAAAGTTGATTACACTGCGAGTCGTGTCGGGTCGGGTCGGGTCGGGTCGGGTCGGGTTACTGAAATGGATGAATAAAAGGCCCACGTTCCACTCCGTTGCACACTACACGTCAGCCCATTGCATTTAGCAGGAGTGGTCTATCTTTGCTCCGCTTTAGGATCTTTGCTTTGGTCCAACTGTCCGTGACAACCAAGATGCCCCATCTAAGCCAGTCCCATTTGCCCGCGTTTGGCCCATGTCCCTCTAAACCAGGGGTGTCGAACTCATTTTAACTCGGTTTAGCTCATGGGCAAAATGCGACTTCATGCGCGCCGGATGGCGCCGTGCACGCCCGACTACAGTCCGATCTGGCACCGCAGACAGCTGCAGCACGCTCTGGCATTCGGGAGTCTAAACCATTCCTCCCTATCCTTGTACCTGTCCAGGTGTCTTTTAAATGTTGTTATTGTACCTACCTCAACTACACCCTCCGGCAACTGGTTCCATATACCTGCCTTACTCTGTGATAAAAGTTGCACCTCAGGTTCATGATAAAACTTAAACCTATGCCCACTGGTTCATGGTTCCTCTACCCTGGGGGGAAATATATTCATTCACTCTATCCCCCTCATGATTTTATACACCTCGATAAGAGGTTGCACAATAAATGATTATCTTTCAAAGTGAAGGTAGACAAAAATGCTGGAGAAACTCAGCGGGTGAGGCAGTCCCGAATGCCACCTATTCCTTCACTCCATAGATGCTGCCCCTCCAGCATTTTTGTCTACTTTTGATTTTTCCAGCATCTGCAGTTCTTTCTTAAACATCTTTCAAAGTGAAGTCATAAGTCCATAGGTTTTAGCAGCAGAATTGGGCCATTCGGCCCATCAAGTCCTCTCCGCCATTTAATCATGGCTGATCTATCTTTCCCCCTCAACCCCACTCTCTCTCCCTTCTCCCCGTAACCTCTGACACCGGTACTAATCAAGAATCTGTCAAACTCTGCCTTCTAAATATCCATTCACGGCCTTCACAGTCGTCTGTGGCAATGGATTCCACAGATTCACCATTACTCAATGGAGACTATGCTATGTAGACCCTGACTGCAGGATATGAATTAAGTGACATTTTTTTGCTTTCAAATTGTTTGTAACATGGAAGTTGGTTACAATTCCTTTGTCCGTTTTGTCATCAAGACATGGAGGCACCCAAAGGAATTGTCAGCACAAGCAAATTCTGTTGGGTATAATCCAATTAAATCCTTTAGACTTATCCCCAATTGCTAAATATTAAATGCATTCCCCTCTGATCTCAAATCCATTGGATGCAACAATTGCCGGGGACTAGATGTGTTCTGAATGTATCCCAGTGATCTTTGTCAATTTTCACACAGGCAACTAATTTAAAGTAAGATCGCGGAGTGAAATTTCCCCCACGTCACTCCGCCCTTTAACAATAGTCGCTTGGCTGGGATTTGTAACCCAGAAATTTCACAATTGTTAGTTGGTGCTGTGGAATATTACCTTTCTCTTAGTAAAGAATGCTGGCTGGCCAACTGAGTATTTCCAGCATTTACTGTTTTAATACCAAACTTTAAGGATGGTGCAGATTATATAGGCGTTGTTATTACACACCACCACACACAGTGTATTTTTTTACCACCATCGTAGGGTTTCCAGCCCTGCAAGTTTGACCTGGAACTTGTATTTAGATCATTTTCCCATTACTTTATCGTGAGCATCCTTAAGGAAAATCATTGTCCTTGGAGCATTGTAATTATAAAAATGATAGATAGATAGATTTGCAACAAAAATCATCCATTCAGGCAAGAAAGAATCTCTCTGCTATCCATCAGATCACAGCAAGGCAGTACATTCGTCCAGCGGACTCTCATTGTTTGTAACTCGTTTTCACCTCGGCCACAGCTAACAATGGCCTGTTTCCTTTTTCATCGTTACTTTTTTGTATATCTTACATTCATTTGTTCTAAGGTAGATAAAAATGCTGGAGAAACTCAGCGGGTGAGCCAGCGTCTATGGAGCGAAGGAATAGGTGATGTTTCTGGTCGAGACCCTTCTTCATTTGTTCTATATCTCTCTACATCACCATCTATATCTCTCGTCTCCCTTACCCCTGACTCTCAGTCTGAAGAAGGGTCTCGACCCGAGACGTCACCTATTCCTATACTCCAGAGATGTTGCCTCACCCGCTGAGTTACTCCAGGTTTTTATGTCTTATCTTCGGTTTATAGACAATAGATAATAAGTGCAGGAGTAGAGGCCATTCGGCCCTTCGAGCCAGCACCGCCATTCAATGTGATCATGGCTGATCATCCCCAATCAGTACCCCGTTCCTGCCTTCTCCCCATATCCCCTGACTCCACTATCTTTAAGAGCCCTATCTAGCTCTCTCTTGAAAGTATCCAGAGAACCGGCCTCCACCGCCCTCTGAGGCAGAGAATTCCACAGACTCACCACTCTCTGTGTGAAAAAGTGTTTCCTCGTTTCCGTTCTAAATGGCTTACTCCTTATTCTTAAACTGTGGCCCCTGGTTCTGGACTCCCCCAACATCGGGAACATGTTTCCTGCCTCTAGCGTGTCCAAGCCCTTAACAATCTTATATGTTTCAATGAGATTCCCTCTCATCCTTCTAAACTCCAGAGTGTACAAGCCCAGCCGCTCCATTCTCTCAGCATATGACAGTCCCACCATCCCGGGAATTAACCTGGTGAACCTACGCTGCACTCCCTCAACAGCAAGAATGTCCTTCCTCAAATTAGGGGACCAAAACTGCACACAATACTCCAGGTGTGGTCTCACTAGGGCTCTGTACAACTGCAGAAGGACCTCTTTGCTCCTATATTCGATTCCTTTTGTTATAAAGGCCAACATGCCATTCGCTTTCTTCACAGAGAAGCGGTTTAAAGCAGCATTGTCAAGACAGGCAGACCGGGTGCCTGATGAAACAGAACAAGATCAACGTGTAGGGAGGATCTGCAGATGCTGGTTCATACTGAAGATAGACACAGAATACTGGAGTAACTGCACCACCCTTTTTTCACACAGAGGGTGGTGGGTGTATGGAACAAGCTGCCAGAGGAGGTAGTTGATGCTGGGACTATCCCAACATTTAATAAACAGTTGGACAGGTACATGGATAGGACAGGTTTGGAGGGATATGGACCAAATGCTGGCAGGTGGGACTAGTGTAGCTGGGACATGTTGGCCGGTGTGGGTAAGTTGGGCCGAAGGGCCTGTTTCTGCGCTGTATCACTCTGTAACTCAGCGGGACAGGCAGAATCGACCATTGGTTCTCGACGAAACCAATAGCCATACTGGCAGCGACAGCGCTTGGCTGCTGATAAATATCCCTTGAGCATCAAATGATGAGCATTGCATTGTTGGTTTGCCAAGTCAATAGACAATAGGTGCAGGAATAGGTGCAGTACACCAGTCATTGAAGGTAGGCATGCAGGTGCAGCAGGCAGTAAAGAAAGCGAATGGTATGTTACCTTTCATAGCAAAAGGATTTGAGTATAGGAGCAGGGAGGTTCTACTGCAGTTGTACAGGGTCTTGGTGAGACCACACCTGGAGTATTGTGTACAGTTTTGGTCTCCAAATCTGAGGAAGGACATTATTGCCATAGAGGGAGTGCAGAGACGGTTCACCAGACTGATTCCTGGGATGTCAGGACTGTCTTATGAAGAAAGACTGGATAGACTTGGTTTATACTCTCTAGAATTTAGGAGATTGAGAGGGGATCTTATAGAACCGTACAAAATTCTTAAGGGGTTGGACAGGCTAGATGCAGGAAGATTGTTTCCGATGTTGGGGAAGTCCAGGACAAGGGGTCACAGCTTAAGGATAAAGGGGAAATCCTTTAAAACCGAGATGAGAAAAACTTTTTTCACACACAGAGTGGTGAATCTCTGGAACTCTCTGCCACAGAGGGTAGTCGCGGCCAGTTCATTGGCTATATTTAAGAGGGAGTTAGATGTGGCCCTTGTGGCTAAGGGGATCAGAGGGTATGGAGAGAAGGCAGGTACGGGATACTGAGTTGGATGATCAGCCATGATCATATTGAATGGCGGTGCCGGCCCGAAGGGCCGAATGCCCTACTCCTGCACCTAATTTCTATTTTCTATGGAATAGGCCATTCGGGCCTTTGAACCAGCAGCGGTGATGTGAAGATAAAGAAGAACGCAGATGCCGGTGGAGAAACTGAGCAGGTTGGGCAGCCTCAGTGGAAAGTGAAATGGTTCATGTTTCGGGTCAAAGACCCTGCCTGGGAACTGAGAAAAACTGCACTTGGCTGCTGAGAAATATCTTGTTCACCAGATGGTGGGTGCCAGGAGATAAGGCCGGCCACATAGACATCATTCCTGATGTCAGATTCCTATGCCTCCCTCTTTACACTCGTGGACCCCCTCCTTAACACACTGGTCAACCTGAGGAGCACCTTCAGCAACAGACTGGTTCCACCAAGATGCAGCACAGAACGCCACAGGAGATCCTTCTTCCCTGTGGCTATCAAACTGTACAACTCCTCCCCCTTCTGTCGTGGGGTAGACTGAGACTGACTCCCTCCCGCCCCCCAATGTTTGCACATCCCCCAAGCCTTTCCACTCGTCACTTTAGACGATAGACAATAGGTGCAGTAGTAGGCCATTTGGCCCCTTCGAGCCAGCACCGCCATTCAATGTGATCATGGCTGATCATATTGAATAGCGATGCATGGCTCAAAGGGCCGAATGGCCTACTCCTGCACCTAATTTCTATGTTTCCACTGTGATCATGGCTGATCATCCACAATCAGTACCCCATTCCTGCCTTCTCCCCATATCCCCTGACTCCGCTATCTTTAAGAGCCCTATTTAGCTCTCTCTTGAAAGTATCCAGAGAACCGGCCTCCACCGCCCTCTGAGGCAGAGAATTCCACAGACTCACCACTCTCTGTGTCATCTCATGTTTCTTGTATCTTGTGTTTTATGACTGTTGGCAGATCAATTTTCCTTCTGGGATAAATAAAGTTCTATCGTATCGTGAGATTACATCTATTGGCACGAGCAAGGGGCATGGACATGGCAAGGGTCATTCCAAAGCTGAAGATGACTGATTTTAAGAAGGAACTGTAGATGCTGGAAAATCGAAGGTAGACAAAATTGCTGGAGAAACTCAGTGGGTGCAGCAGCATCTATGGAGCAAAGGAAATAGGATTTCGCTCCATAGATGCTGCTGCGCCTGAAGATGACTGTGAATGTTTTAGATTTGGCAGTTTTGGACGTGGTGTCGAGATGTGAAGGAATGGAGGAGGAATAAACAGTACGTTTTGTGTTCGGGTATCCTTGGAGTGTGTTTATTATATTCTGATCAGGGTGAATATCGCACCGGAGGTCACACAAGATTTAAATAATTGAAACAAAACTGCAGATGCTGGGAATCTAAAAGTAAAACCACACGCATGTGAGTCAAGGTAGCGGAGAAGGTGGGTGAGGTCATGGGTGGGACATGGGAATCTCTGTGAGAGGGTGAAATAATGGATCCATTTACCCCCTTATCTGTACACTGTGGACAGCTTGATTGGAATCATGTTTTTGATTGGATTGCATTGAAGAAGGGTCTCGGCCCGAAACTTCACCCGTTGCTACTCTCCAGAGATGTTGCCTGTTCCCGTCGAGCTACTCCAGTGTTCTGTGTCTATGAAAGGTTTTGAGTTGAGTTTAGTTTATTGTTACGTGTACCGAGGTACAGTGAAAAGCTGCGGAAAGACAATACATGATTACAATCTGCTGACTCCAGCCATAAGGCTTGCAAAGAGCACCATTTAAAGCCACGTGCTGGAGGAATCTCTACCTCGCCACACATGACAATAATAGACTAAACTAAACCATTTTGTTGATGTTGTTAAACTTGTGAAGTTTGGGTGGAGTTGTATACTCTGGTCTATTGATACATACTCAGTTTTTATTGCACTGACAAAGTCCCTGTGATGAACAAGAAACCTGCACAAGTCTGACACAGTATTACAGTGAAGACGGAACTTAAAACAATATTTTGCTATTTTAATAATTTAATTCAAGTCCACCGGAGGTTAAACATGAATTAGCTTGAGATAGCAATAAATTACAAATGATTCTGCCTATGAATTTGAAGAGGTACTGCAGCAAGGTGGCATAAAGTAAAATGACAAAGCATCACTTGATGGGAGCTACCAATTTTGGGACAAATGGCTTGAGAATTCTTGAGTGGAATATGCTCCAGAATGACCAAGAAGTGCTGTTGAAAGTAAAACAGATTACTGTAAAGCTTCATAGTGGCAAACGTAGTTAGTAAACTATGTAAACTACATTGAGGAGTAGTCATATACAAATGTAGTTCAATATAAACGCCAGCTTCTGGAAAATGATGGGAATTATTTAGTCAAATAAATAACCAATTATAATCCTGGAGGAGATTTTGTGAAGGGTTCAATCATTTCAACTTTTGTTACAGGGGTGGGGGGGAATCACTTTAGAACTTGTAATGATGATGGGAACTACAGAATTATCTTTGAATGTACAGAATGTGTTGAGTAAACTGAGGGAAAACACTGAAAGTGGTACTTGTTTGGGCTTATAGAAAGTTGAACGCAGTTTCCAAAACTTTTAACGTGTTTGTGTTCGGCAGGATGCATTTGATGTTCAGATTCTCTCGGTGCTGACGTGCCATTTTATTACTGATAGCAAAGTAATTCTATATCCAATGCTTGAATGTGAAGAATGCTTTAAGTTCTGGATCGTTGAGAGGTTTCCCGTGGATCCCTGCGTAGATCTTCATCAGAAGTTGAGTCTTCAATTTATGGTCAAGAGTGTTAATGTAACCGTCGATAGAGGCTGCAAAACAATGCAAATATTTCAGGAATGGCACTGAAAATGTAAACAGGGACGGATGCAGCGGAATATTCATCGTTTTCTTGCAATTTCTTCTACATTTACGAGGATGTTGCCAGGACTAGAGGGTCTGAGCTTTAGGGAGAGGTTGAGTAAGCTGGGGTAGATACAAAATACTGGAGTAACTCAGCGGGTGAGGCAGCATCTCTGGAGAGAAGGAATGGGTGACGTTTCGGGTCGAGACCCTTCTTCAGACTGATGTCAGTGGAGGGGGCGGGACAAAGATAGAATATAGTTGGAGACAGTAAGAGTAGTGGGAGAACTGGGAAGGGGAAGGGGAAGGAGAGAGAAAGCAAGGGCTATCTGAAGTTAGAGAAGTCAATGTCCATGCCGCTGGGGTGTAAACTACCCAAGCGAAATATGAGGTGCTGTCCCTCCAATTTGTGCTGGGCCTCACTCTGACAATGGAGATGGCCCAGGACAGAAAGGTCAGATTGGGAATGGGAGGGGGAGTTGAAGTGCTGAGCCACTGGGAGATCAGATAGGTTAAGGCGGACTGAGGGGAACTGTACAACAAAACTGGGACTCTATTCCTTCGTTTGGGTCTCTATTCCTTGACGTGCAGGAGGATGAGGGGTGATCTTATAGAGGTGCATAAGATCATGAGTAGAATAGATCGGGTAGATGCACAGAGCAGGTGAATTGATGACCAGAGGACATGGGTTCAAGGTGAAGGGGAAAAGATTTAATAGGAATCTGAGGGATCATTTTTATCACACAAAGGGTGGTGGGTGTATGGAACAAGCTGCCAGATGAGACTGGGACTATTCCAATTTTTAAGAAACAGTTAGATAGATACATGTATAGGACAGGTTTGAAGGGATATGGCCCAAAGCAGGCAGGTGGGACTAGTATAGCTGGGACATGTTAGCCGTTGTGGGCAAGTTGGGCCGAAGGGTCTGTTTCCATGCTGTATCACTCGATGATTCTATTTTAAAGATGGGCATATGTTAAATGGTAATTATTTCTTGTCTGTCGTATGATGTTACCTATTGATCGAGCATACAATGAAAGATGTTCTTCCTTTTGAATATCACAATAATCTTTACATTCATGGTCGCACATTGTGGAAATAGGCCCTTCGGCCCAACTGTGCCTTGCTGACCAAGATGTCCCATCAAAGCTAGTCCCATTTGCCCAGGTATGACCCCAATTCCTCGAAACCTTTCCTGTCCATGTACCTGCCCAAAGGTTTTTTAAATGTTGTTTCTGTACGTGCTTCAACTATTTTTAATTTATGTGTTCTCTTTAAAGATTCACATATTTTACTGAGCGGTTACGTTAAGTTGTTGGTGAGACCACACCAGGAATACTGTGTGCAGTTCTGGTCACCCAGCTATCGGAGGGATGTGGTTACATTGGAAAGGGTTCAAACAAGCTTCACCAGGATGTTACCTGGTCTTGAAGGCTTGGGTTGTAGGGATAGGTTGGGACTTACGTATTTCTATGAAGCGAAGGAGGCTGATGGGTGACTTTATTGAGGAGTATGCAATCATGAGGGGCAAGGGTAAAGTGAATGCCCTGTTGTCTGGCCACTTGCTACACGAACCCTCGGCAGTCGGGGGCAGGGGTAGGGTCACGTGACTGGGCAATGGCGGGAAAGAGTTGTCACGGGGTATAGGGGTGTCCCTGAGTATATAACGAACCCCGGGTCAACCTTCCCTCTCGCTCCTCCTCATCCTCTCGCTTGGCGTGAGTGTCCTGCCACCTCAGCAGGAGCTCAGCTCGAGCCTTGCAGCAGCAACAATGACTAAACCTGCATGTATATCTTGCCTGAATAAAGAAACCGTTTATTCACGACGTTTGGTGCATCTACATTGGTGACCCCGACGTGATTCAAACACGCAGCCTTCTGATGTGCCTCAACAGCCCTGTCTTTTTCCCCAAGGTCAAGGATTCTAAAGCTGGAGTGCATAGGTCAAAGGTGAAAGGGTAGAGGATTTAAGGAGTGTATATTTTTTTCACTACGTATCTTGAATGAGCTGCCAGAAAAAGCTAAAGAAGAAAATTAATTTATGACTTTTATACTAAATTTGGACGATTTATGGATGGGAAGGCTCCAGAGGGCTATTGGGGCAAATGCACAGTATGGGACTAGCACAGTATGGTCGGCATGGACAAGGTGAGCTTAAGGGCCTGTTTTTACCAAATAACTACTCACATTAAAAAAATTGCCAGTTGCTATGTTGCACACAGTTTAGTAATTTTACATGCCAGAGATGATTCATATACGCACCGAGTCCCATTACTTTCCCATAAGCAATCATATTTGAACCCAGACGAGGGTCATCGAATTTTTCACTTTTCATTAAAAGACGGACTATTTCTCCAGTAATGAAAGCGTCATTGTAGGTCTGTTCCTCGATGGGTTTCACTGGAAACTTAGCGTAAATGTCCACAGCTTGCAAAGGGTCGGTTTTCAGGAGAAGATTTGCGAACTCGATGTAAGCATCGTGTACCTGGAAAATCGCAACTCATTTCACTTCCTTTAGCCATGAATTTAGATTTGCGTTAAATGCTTAAACATGCTATCTTAGTCAATTTTATCTCATGCAAAAGTGAACTTAACATTATCAGGTAGTAAACTCTGGAAATTATTAGCTAAGGCAAGGTCACAATGTCTCAGGATCAGACATTGAGTGGCACGGTGGCGCAGCGGTAGAGTTGCTACCTTACGGCCCCAGAGACCCGGGTTCCATCTTGACTATGGGTGCTGTCTCTACGGAGTTTGTACGTACTACCCATGACATGCGTGGGTTTGCTCCGAGATCTTCGGTTTCCTCCCACACTCCCAAGACATAATTGGCTTGGCAAAATTATAAAAATTGTCCCTAGTGTAGGATAGTGTTAGTGTGCGGGGATCACTGGTCAGTGCGGACTCGGTGGGCCGAAGGGCCTGTTTCCACGCTGTATATCAAAACTGATCTAATTGGCAGAAATATTCAAAGTAGCAATGTCAATAGACAATAGGTGCAGGAGTAGGCCATTCGGCCCTTCGAGCCATCACCGTCATTCAATGTGATCATGGCTGATCATCCCCAATCAGTACCCCGTTCCTGCCTTCTCCCCACATCTCCTGACTCCGCTATATTTAAGAGCCCTATCTAGCTCTCTCTTGAAAGTATCCAGAGAACCGGCCTCCACCGCCCTCTGAGGCAGAGAATTCCAGACTCCCAACTCTCTGTGTGTAAAGGTGTTTCCTCGTCTCCGTTCTAAATGGCTTAGCCCTTATTCTTAAACTGTGGCCCCTGGATCTGGACTCCCCCAACATCGCGAACATGATTCCTGCATCTAGCGCAGCGGTTGGCAACCTTGTTTTGCATAGGGGCCAGGAATCATGTCTGTGAGCAAATGGCAGGCCACATCTATCGCCATAGGTAATAATTGGAGGTAATAATAATGCATACTAACTAAATTAGTAATAATACATACAAATAATACAGACGTTAGTAATAAGACATATGAACTAGTGTGACACTTGGTGTTGTTTTCATGTGTTTTTCAATTTGTTTTCTGCAGGTTCCATGTCGCCTGCGAGCCCCAGGACTAATTGTAAAAAAACCCGCCTGTGGGCCGGATGATTACGGGCGGGTTACTGTAGGGCAGTAGGTTGCTGATCCCTGCTCTAGTGTGTCCAAACCATTAGTAATCTTATATGTTTCAATAAAATCCCCTCTCATCCATCTCAATTCTAGAGTGTACAAGCCCAGCCTCTCCATTCCCTCAGCATATGACAGTCCCGCCATCCCGGGAATTAACCTTGTGAACCTAAGTTGCACTCCCTCAATAGCAAGAATGTCCTTCCTCAAATTTAGAGACCAAAATTACACACACAATCCAGATGTGGTCTCACCAGGGCCCCGTACAACTGCAGAAGGACCTCTTTGCTTCTATACTCAACTCCTCTTGTTATGAAGGCCAACATGCCATTCACTTTCTTCACTGCCTGCTGAACCTGCATGCTTACTTTCATTGACTGATGAACAAGGACCCCCAGATCCCGTTGTACTTCCCCTTTTCCCAACCACGCCATTTAGATAGTAATCTGCCTTCCTGTTTTTGCTACCAAAGCGGATAACCTCACATTTATCCACATTAAACTGCATTTGCCAACTCACCCAACCTGTCTAAGTCACCCTGCATTCTCATAGCATCCTCCTCACAGTTCACACTGCCAACCAGCTTTGTGTCATCTGCAAATTTGCTAATGTTAAGTAATTCCTTCATCCAAATCATTGATGTATATTGTAAATAGCTGCGGTCCCAGCACCGAGCCTTGTGGTACCCCACTAGTCACTGCCTGCCATTCTGAAAGGGACCCGTTAATCCCTACTCTTTGTTTCCTGTCTGCTAACTAATTTTCTATTCATGTCAGCACGCTACCCCCAATATCATGTGCCCTAATTTTGCCCACTAATCTCCTATGTGGGACCTTATCAAATGCTTTCTGAAAGTCCAGGTACACTACATCCACTGGCTCTCCCTTGTCCATTTTCCTAGTTACATCCTCAAAAAATTCCAGAAGATTAGTCAAGCATGATTTCCCCTTCGTAAATCCATGCTGACTCGGACCGATCCTGTTACTGCTATCCAAATGTGCCGCTATTTCATCTTTTATAATTGACTCCAGCATCTTCCCCACCACCGATGTCAGGCTAACTGGTCTATAATTCCCTGTTTTCTCTCTCCTGCCTTTGTTAAAAAGTTGGATAGATTAGCTACCCTCCAATCCACAGGAACTGATCCTGAATCTATAGAATATTGGAAAATGATCATCAATGCGTCCACGATTTCTAGAGCCACTTCCTCGAGAACCCTGGGATGCAGACCATCAGGCCCTGGGGATTTATCAGCCTTCAGTCCCATCAGTCTACCCAGCACCATTTCCTGCCTAATGTGGATTTCCTTCAGTTCCTCCGTCACCCCAGATCCTCTGGCCACTAGTTCATCAGGAAGATTGTTTATGTCCTTAGTGAAGACGGATCCAAAGTACCTGTTCAACTCATCTGCCATTTCCTTGTTCCCCATAATACATTCACCTGTTTCAGTTTTCAAGGAATCCACATTAACTAATGTTTTCCTCTTCACATACCTTAAAAACTTTTACTATCCTGCTTTATATTCTTGGCTTGCTTACCTTCGTACCTCATCTTTTCTCCCCCTATTGCCTTTTTAGTTATCTTCTGTTGCTCTTTAAACATTACCCAATCCTCTGGCTTCCCGCTCATCTTTGCTACGTTGTACTATTTTATTTTTATACTGTCCCTGACGTCCCTTGTCAGCCACGGTCACCCCTTACTCCTCATGGAATCTTTCTTCCTCTTTGGAATGAACTGATCCTGCACCTTCTGTATTATTCCCAGAAATACCTGCCCTTGTTGTTCCACTGTCAACCCTGCTAGGGTATCTTTCCAGTCAACTTTGGCCAGCTCCTCCCTCATGGCCCCATAGTCCCCTTTGTTCAACTGTAATACTGACACCTCTGATTTACCTTTCTCACTCTCAAATTGTAGATTCAACCTGACAATAATATGGTCACTACCTCCTAATGGCTCCTTAACCTCAAGTTCCCTTATCAAATCCGGGTCATTATACAATAACTAAATCCAGAATTGCCTCTCGCTGGTAGGCTCCAGTACAAGCTGCTGTAAGAATCCATCATTGAGGCACTCCACAAACTCCCTTTCTTGGAGTCCTGTACCAACCTGATTTTCCCAGTCTATCTGCATGTTGAAATCTCCCATAACAAACGTAGCATTACCTTTACGACATGCCAATTTTAACTCCTGATTCAATTTACACCCCTACTGTTTGGGGGCCTGTAGATTAGTCCCATTAGGGTCTTTTTACCCTTACAATTCCTTAGTTCTATCCATACTGACTCCATATCTCCTGTTTCAATGTCACTCCAGTCCTCAAACAACTTCACTGGCTTCCCATCTCCCACCGGATCACCTACAAAATCCTGATCCTCACCTACAAAGCCCTCCACCATCTGGCCCCCCACATATCTCACTGACCTCCTCTCCCCTACCAACCCTCACGGTCCCTCAGATCCACATCAGCCGGTCTCCTCTCCATCCACAAGTCCAACCTCCGCAGTTTAGGGGACAGAGCCTTCTCCAGGGCAGCTCCCAGGCTCTGGAACTCCCTCCCCCAACTGATCCGCAATTCCGTGTCCCTCACCATCTTCCAGTCCCGCCTCAAGACCCATCTCTTCACCTCTGCCTATCCTTAGCCCCACGTCCCCCTCCCTTTTCATCTGTGCATTAATTGCCTCATACTGTGTTTTGTATTGAATTCTGTCTTTACTTTGTGTATTAGTCATGTCTCTACTATTTATTTCATTCCCCTTACATGTTTTTCCTCTACCTGCTAAATTTTTGTAAGGTGTCCTTGAGACTCTTGAAAGGCGCCCATAAATAAAATTTATTATTATTATTATTATTACCCCTTGCAAGGGACTGGCTTTCATTCCTCACCAACAGAGCTACCCCACACACTCTGCCCACCTGTCTGTCTTTTTGATAGGATGCACACCCTTGAATATTCAGTTCCCAGCCCTGGCCCTCTTGCAGCCATGTCTCTGTAATTGCCACAACATCATACTTGCCAATTTATAACTGAGCCTCAAGCTCGTCCACTTTATTTCTTATACTTCCCGCATTGATATACAACACTTTGACTTTGGTATTCACCTCCCCTCTAACTGCGGTCCCTATTGGCCCTGACCTTACTCTCTTATTCCTTCTCGAACTTTCCTCAATTGACTTCTGAGCTTTAAGGAGAGCAAGAAAACTGTGCTTGTGCTTGTTTAGGGAATCTGGCTTGTGCTGCTTATTGGAACTGGGTGTGTGTGACCGTAAACTTAATATTTGGGAATGTGTAGGAAGGAACTGCAGATGTTGGTTTAAACTGAAGATAGGCACATAAAGCTGGAGTAACTCAGCAGCAGAAGGAATGGGTGACGTTTCATGTAGAGACCTTTCTTCAGACTGATATTGGGAATGTTGGCCAGGGAGAGGATGCTGACGCTGCCCTCCCTACGTGGCCAAAGGATTTGGAAGAATATTCCAAGACATTTTCCAAGGCGTTTCTCGGGTGACATTAACGGCAGCGTTTATGATTCATCAATCCTCCCCCTCCCCCCCATCTCTGCCATTCACTACGTCGAGAGAAATGGGCAGGTTGATTGAATCTAGACACACAGTTTAACTCAATGGGTCACTGTGCCCCCAAGCAGCATGGAATTAATGGGAATCGACACAAAATGCTGGAGTAACTCAGCAGGACAGGCAGCATTTCTGGAGAGGCGTTTCGGGTTGAGACCCTTCATCAGACGGGTATACCTTTGGCCAAACATGATTATTGGACACCTGGAGATTGTGTTATTGATAACATTGAAAATGATGAACTTGTAATACCGCAGGTGCCATTTTAATGACTTCGTTGTAATAGTTTTGAGCTTCGATGGATTTTTCATCTATACGCGTTAAAGCTCGAGCCAGTCCGAGGCGATATGCAAAGGAAACACGGTTTATCCCAGGTGTATCACTCTCTGGTACTCGAGGCTGGTTACTGGCTAGAATTAAAAAAAAGAAAACCTTGTTAATTGTCTGATAATAATTTGAATCAAACATAATGGAATACAAAGGTCATTTACTTTGTTTACGGGGTTGAGACCTTTAAAAATGCTGGAGAAACTCAGCAGGTGAGGCAGCATCTATGGAGGGAAGTACGCCTATTCCTTCTCTCCATGGATGCTGCCTCACCCGCTGAGTTTCTCCAGCATTTTTAAAGGTCTCGTCTACCTTCGATTTTTTCCAGCATCTGCAGTTCTTTCTTAAACATTTATTTTGTTTATGTTTTTCGATGTATCACGGTACACATGACAACAAACCAATATCAATACTTGAAAATGTAAAAGATTTGCAAGTGCGGGAAAACCATCTATATAACCATATAACAATTACAGCACGGAAACAGGCCATCTCAACCCTTCTAGTCCGTGCCGAACACGTATTCTCCCCTAGTCCCATCTACCTGCGCTCAGACCATAACCCTCCATTCCTTTCCCATCCATATAACTATCCAATTTATTTTTAAATGATAAAAATGAACCTGCCTCCACCACCTTCACTGGAAGCTCATTCCACACAGCCATCACTCTCTGAGTAAAGAAGTTCCCCCTCATGTTACCCCTAAACTTCAGTCCCTTAATTCTCAAGTAATGTCCCCTTGTTTGAATCTTCCCTACTCTCAGTGGGAAAAGCTTGTCCACATCAACTCTGTCTATCCCTCTCATCATTTTAAAAACCTCTATCAAGTCCCCCCTTAACCTTCTGCGCTCCAAAGAATAAAGCCCTAACTTGTTCAACCTTTCTCTGTAACTTAGTTGCTGAAACCCCAGGCAACATTCTAGTAAATCTCCTCTGTACTCTCTCTATTTTGTTGACATCCTTCCTATAATTAGGCGACCAAAATTGTCCACCATAATCCAGAATTGGTCTCACCAATGCCTTGTACAATTTTAACATTATATCCCAACTTCTATACTCAATGCTCTGATTTATAAAGGGCAGCACACCAAAAGCTTTCTTTACCACCCTATCTACATGAGATTCCACTTTCAGGGAACTGTGCACAGTTATTCCCAGATCCCTCTGTTCACCTGCATTCTTCAATTCATAGAAACATAGAAATTAGGTGCAAGAGTAGGCCATTCGGCCCTTCGAGCCTGCACCGCCATTCAATATGATCATGGCTGATCATCTAACTCAGTATCCCGTACCTGCCTTCTCTCCATACCCTCTGATCCCCTTAGCCACAAGGGCCACATCTAACTCCCTCTTAAATATAGCCAATGAACTGGCCTCAACTACCCCCTGTGGCAGAGAGTTCCAGAGATTCACCACACTCTCTGTGTGAAAAAAGTTCTTCTCATCTCGGTTTTTAAAGGATTTCCCCCTTATCCTTAAGCTGTGACCCCTTGTCCTGGACTTCCCCAAACATCGTGGGAACAATCTTCCTGCATCTAGCCTGTGGCACCCCTTAAGAATTTTGTAAGTTTCTATAAGATCCCCTCTCAATCTCCTAAATTCTAGAGAGTATAAACCAAGTCTATCCAGTCTTTCTTCATAAGACAGTCCTGACATCCTAGGAATCAGTCTGGTGAACCTTCTCTGCACTCCCTCTATGGCAATAATGTCCTTCCCAGATTTGGAGACCAAAACTGTACGCAATACTCCAGGTGAGGTCTCACCAAGACCCTGTACAACTGCAGTAGAACCTCCCTGCTCCTATACTCAAATCCTTTTACTATGAAAGCCAAAATACCATGCGCTTTATTTACTGCCTGCTGCACCTGCATGCCTACCTTCAATGACTGGTGTACCATGACACCCAGGTCTCGCAGCATCTCCCCCTTTCCCAATCGGCCACCATTTAGATAATAGTCTGCTTTCCCGTTTTTGCCACCAAAATGGATAACCTCACATTTATCCACATTATACTGCATCTGCCAAACATTTGCCCACTCACCCAGCCTATCCAAGTCACCTTGTAGTCTCCTAGCATCCTCCTCACAGCTAACACTGCCCCCCAGCTTAGTGTCATCCGCAAACTTGGAGATATTGCCTTCAATTCCCTCATCCAGATCATTAATATATATTGTAAATAACTGGGGTCCCAGCACTGAGCCTTGCGGTACCCCACTAGTCACTGCCTGCCATTGTCCTAGGGATTCCCTACCTAAACCTGGTAAATTCCCTACCTTTTACCATTTACGTCCTATTTTCTTTATTCCTACCAAGATGTAACACCTCACACTTATTATCATTAAACTCCATCTGCCATCTTTCAGCCCACTCGTCCAACTGGCATAAATCTCTCTGTAGACTTTGAAAAATCTACTTCATTATCCACTCCCCCACCTATCTTAGTGGCATCTGCATATAATTAATCCACTTTACCACACCAATCCAGATCATTTTTATCCATGACAAACAACAGTGGACCTAACACAGATCCCTGTGGAAACCCTTTAGATTCACTGGCACCTTACTTGACAAACAACCATCCACCATCTTCTGGCTCTCCCATTCAGCCACTGTTGAATCCATCTTGCTACTCCACCTTAATACCCAACCATTGAACCTTCTTAACCAACCTTCCGTGAGGAACCTTGTCAAAGGCCTTACTGAAGTCCATATATACAACATCCACTGCTTTACACTCATCAATTTCCCGGGTAACCTCTTCAAAAAATTCAAGAAGATTAGTCAAACATGACCTTCCAGGCACAAATCCATGTTGACTGTTCCTAATCAGACCCTGTTTATCCAGATGCTTATATATATCACATCTTTCCCATAAAACAAACTGTCCCAATTCACTCCTTTTAAATCCTTTCGCATCTCATCAAAGTTAGCCTTTCTCCAATCAAAAATCTCAACCCTAGGTCCAGTTCTGACCCTCTCCATAATTATATTGAAACTAATGGTATTGTGATCACTGGACCCGAACTGTTCCCCAACACATACCTCTGCCACCTGACCCGTCTCATTTCCTAACAGGAGGTCCAGCACTGCCCCTTCTCTAGTAGGTACTTCTATGTATTGCTGCAAAAAACTATCCTGCACACATTTTACAAACTCCAACCCATCCAGCCCATTTACAGAATGTGTTTCCCAGTCTATGTGTGGAAAATTGAAATCTCCCACAATCACTACCTTGTGCTTACTACTAATATCTGCAATCTCCTTACATATTTGCTCTTCCAATTCTCGCTATCCATTTGGCGGTCTATAATATACCCCTATAAGTGTTGCTACCCCTTTCCCATTTCTCAGTTCCACCCAAATAGCCTCCCTAGACGAGCCCTCTAATCTATCCTGCCAAAGCACTGCTGTAATATCTTCCCTGACTAGCAATGCAACACCTCCACCTCTTGCCCCTCCAATTCTATCACACCTGAAGCAACGAAATCCTGGAATATTTAGTTTCCAATCACAGCCCTCCTGCAACCATGTTTCACTGATCGCCACAACATCATACTTCCAGGTGTCAATCCAGGCTCTAAGTTCATCCACCTTTCTTACAATGCTCCTAGCATTAAAATATACACATTTAAGAAACCCACCCTCTCTTATTCTCTGTTTATTGTCTTTTTCTTCTCTCTCCCCTACATTTTGGGTCAGAGTGCTACCATTCTCTGCCTCCTGCCTCACACACTGACTGCTAGCTTTCCCAATTTGAGTCCCTCCCCCCAACCATACTAGTTTAAAGTCTCCCCAGTAGCCTTTGCAAATCTCCCCGCCAGGATATTGGTCCCCCTCGAGTTCAAGTGCAACCCGTCCTTTCTGTACAGGTCGCACCTTCCCCAAAAGAGGTCCCAATGATCCAGAAACTTGAATCCATACCCACTGCACCAGTCCCTCATCCACTCATTTATCCTCCACCTCGCTCCATTCCTACTCTCACTGTCGCGTGGCACAGGCAGTAATCCTGAGATTGTTACCTTTGCAGTCCTTCTCCTTAACTCTCTACCTAACTCCCTAAATTCTTCTTTCAGGACCTCTTCTCTTTTTTTACCTATGTCGTTGGTACCTATATGTACCACAACCTCAGGCTCCTCTCCCTCGCATTTCAGGATTTCTTGGACATGTTCAGACACATCCCTGACCCTGGCACCAGGGAGGCAAACTACCATCCGGGTCTCCTGTCTGCGTCCACAGAATCGCCTATCCGACCCCCTGACTATAGAGTCCCCTATTACAATTGCCCTCCTCTTCTTTTCCTTACCCTTCTGAGCAACAGGACCGGTCTTTGTGCCAGAGGCCCGGCCGCTGTCGCTGCCCCCAGGTAGGCTGTCTCCCCCACCCTTACTCAAGCATGAGTACTTATTTTCAAGGTGTACAGCCACCGGGGTACTCACCAGTCCCTGCCTCTGCCCATTGCCCTTCCTAACTGTGACCCACTTGCCTGCCTCCTGTGGTCTTGGAGCGACCACCTCCCTGTAACTCCTTTCTATGACCTCCTCGCTCTCTCTGAGTAGACAGAGGTCATCGAGTTGCTGCTCCAGGTTCCTAACACGAAAGTGGGTGTGGGATTAACTGAAGAGCTCTTTGAAAGAATCTGCAGAGTTATTATGGGCCAAACAGCCTCCATCATTCTGTTAATGGATCTTAATGATTTCAACTTTACAGTGTCCACAAAAGATTGGAAAGAGTTGTAGATGTAGCCTCATCCGTCACATAGACCAGACTCCCCACCAGTGACTCCGTCTACACTGCACACTGCCTCAGAAAAGCAGCCAACATGATCAAAGCTGACCCACCTCATCATTCATAGTCAGAGTGATACAGTGTGGAAACAGGCCCTTCGGCCCAACTTGCCCACACCGGCCAACATGTCCCAGCTACACCCAGTCCCACCAGCCTGTGTTTTTCCCATATCCCTTCAAACCTGTCCTATCCATATTCCTTCTTCTCTCCGCTCCCGTCCGGCAGAAGGCACAGAAGCTTGAAAGCGGGCACAACCAGACTCAGGAACTGTTTCTTCCCCTCTGTTATCAGGCTTCTGAACGGTCCTTCCATAGGCTAGGGACCTGTCCGATTCTCCTCTACCCCATTGTGGACATTCGGAGCTTGCCACAAACTGGTGCGCTACAATGTTGAGAACTATATTCTGTATCACGGTGCACACGACCACAAACTAATTTAAAAACATTTCATGAGTTTGGGAAAAATAAAGCGTAGGATTAATTAAAGAGCTCTTTGAAAGAATCTGCAGATTTATTACGAGCCAAACAGCCTCCTTCTGCACTGCATCATTCTGTTAATGGATTGTAATGATCCTAACTCTACAGCATTCAAATCCTTTGAGAGACAAATTGAAAATCTCCTCATCTAATGAAGGCAATTTGAAAATTAAACACAAGTGCCAGTTATTGATCGCAACTGCAATCAGCAGTGAACACATCACATTTATCAGGCTGTTCGGAACTGGGCCAAATTCCATAAAGTCTGTCAGATAATACGAAAGTAAAACACACAAAGTGCTGGGGTAACTTAACGGGTCAGGCAGCATCTCTGGAGAACATGGATAGGTGATGTTTCAGGTGGGTCCTTCCTGAAACGTCGCCTGTCTGTGCTCTCCAGGGATGCTGGCTGACCTGCTGAGTTACTCCAGCACTTTGTGCCTTTTTGTTTTACAAACCAGCATCTGCAGTTCTTTGTGTCTGAAGTAAAAGGCGCTCGTTACAATATTCCAACGACTAAGCGATAAATGCAAGGCATTTCTGTGACAAATTCCTTTGCTTCTTACAAGTGGCAGCAGTCTGGTCTGATGCTTTAGCAGCAGTAGATGATGCAGGAGAAGTCTTGGCCGCTGCACGCCCCCTGTTGGTAAATTAAAAACATTCATCAGTGCCCGTTATATAAAACGCCACTCCAGATTAAAACAAACCCAAGAGGGGTCTTGACCCGGAACGTCACCTATTCCTTCTCTCCACAAATGCTGCCTGTCCTGCTGAGTTGCTCCAGCTTTTTGTGCCTATCTTCGGTTTAAACTAGCAACTCAGTTCCTTCCTACACACCTCTTCAAAGTCATCTTGTAGAGACCTAGCCCACAGCTAACAATGACCTGTTTCCTTTATCATCTTTACATATTAGCATATCTTTCATTCATTTGTTCTATATCACCGTCTATATCTCTCGTTTCCCATTCCCCTGTCTCAGCCTGAGGAAGGGTCCCAGGAATGAGCAGGTTGACCTATGATGAGCGTTTGTCGGCACTGGGCCTGTACTCGCTGGAGTTTAGAAAAATGAGGGGGGACCTCATTGAAACTTACAGAATAGTGAAAGGCGTGGATACAGTGGATGTGGAGAGGATGTTTCCACTAGTGGGAGAGTCTAAACTAGTGGTCATAGCCTCAGAATTAAAGGGCGTTCTTTTAGGAAGGAGATGAGATTTTCTTTAGTCAGAGGGTGAATCTGTGGGATTCTTTGCCAGACCGTATGACCCAAAACGTCTCCAATTCCTTTTCTCCAGAGATGCTGCCTGACACGCCGAGTTACTCCAGCATTTTGTGTCTATCTTCGGTTTAAACCAGTATCTGCTATCCCTTCCAACACACCTCTTCGTCCTTATATAGTTTCTAGTTTCTGGCACAATCTTGCCATATACCTTAGTAGGGAATTCATATAATAATATAATTAATATAGCATAATCGGCATGAACCCATGAAAGGCATAATCCGAATGAACCGTAAGCAGGTGTGTGAGGATGTTTAGTTTAGTTTATTGTCACGTGTACTGAGGTACAGTGAAAAGCTTTTGTTGTGTGCTAACTAGTCAGCAGAAAGACAATACATGATTACAATCGAGCCGTTTACAGTGTACAGATACATGATAGGGATAGCGTTTAGTGCGAGATAAAGCTAGGTGAGCGATAAAGGATGGTCAGAGGGTCACCAAGGAGGTAGATAGTAATTCAGCACTGCTCTTTGGTTGTGTCAATGCTGAACTACTATCTACCTCTTTGGAGACTCTTGGACTGTCCTTGATTGCACTTTGCGTTATTCCCTTATCATGTGTTTGTACATTGGAAATGGCTCGATTGTAATCATGTTTATGTCGCCTGGGTTGGGCACCTGGGATACTTTCAAGAGAGAGCTAGATAGGGCTCTTAAAAATAGCGGAGTCAGGGGATATGGGGAGAAGGCAAGAACGGGGTACTGATTGTGGATGATCAGTCATGATCACATTGAATGGCTCGATTGACCTATTGTTTATTGTCTATTAACCCGGTGGGCCGAAGGGCCTGTTTGCGGGCTGTGTCTCTAAACTAAACTGAACTAACATGATTGCTCAACAGTTAGGGCAGCATCTGTGGGAAAAGTAACAGGGTTAATGTTTCAGATCATTGACCTTTTATCACGACATCAAAGGAGATGGATTTAAAGTCTTCTCCACTTCCATCCAAGCACTAATCCTCAGGATTTTGTATGCTTTATGATTTTGGCATTACAGTCAAAAATATTCAGACTATAAAAAATTAAATTCACCATCAACTTTATAAAAATCTTTAAGAACAAAATTATCGGAAGCACCGTAAATACATTAAAAAAAAACAAATTCTAAAAACATCTATATAATTAAAGGTGTCATCTTGACCGGGGATTTTTCCCATTGATGAAAAATAAAAAAGCTATGAGTGTTTAAAAAACCTTGAGATCCTCTTGCCTGTCAATCACCGCGATGAAGGTAATGCCGCTTCCGAGGGGGGGGGGGGGGGGGGGGCTGGACTATAAAACCCCGGATGCCTGGACGTAACTCAATCACTCTGCAAGATCGCGAGGGAGAGGCCACGACTCTCATTCTAAGCTGCGAATCAACTGAACTGTGGGTCTGCAATGTATGGCAATAAATTATTTGTTAGCCCTTAATGACAATGCCATGAGTCGTTTGGCCTGCTGCCCTGCCTGTGCTTGAAACTGCAATGCTTTATTAGGTCCGACTGTGTTTGGAAGGAATAAATGCTTTATTAGGTCCGACTGTGTTTGGTTCAAAAGTCCCGCTCATTTCGCGACTTCCGCTTAGTGAATGTGAGTGTATATATGTGTGTGTGTTGTGTGTATGTGTGTGTATGTAGTGTGTGTGTATGTGTGTGAGTGTATGTGTGTGTGTGTGAGTGAGTGTGTGTGTATGATGTGTGTGAGTGTATGTGTGTGTGTGGAGTGGTGGAGGGTGTGTGTGTGTGTGTGTGTGTGTGTGTGTGTGTGTCTGCGTGTGTGTTAGGCAGAGGCTTGTGAATCTGTGAAGTTATTTGCCACAGAAGGCTGTGGAGGCTAAATCAATGGATATATTTGAGGCAGAGATAGAGTCTTGATTAGTACAGGTGTCAGGGGTCATGGGGAGAAGGCAGGAGAATGGAGTTAGGTGGGAGAGATAGATCAGCCATGATTAAAAGGCGAAGTAGACGATGGGCCAAATGGTCCAATTCTGCTCCTATCATTTATGATCTTATGAACTTGGCACACATGTCTATAAGCTAAACTAAACGCCTTGGGGACAGGAGTATTAGCCTCCACAATTACACCGACAGCTCCCGATATCTGCGACTGCAAACATATATATTGAGCAGATACCATAGAATTTATAAGAAACTCTTCCATAATCCAGTTTAGCTGCCCAACATTGCTGTCTCAGCATAGCTGCTGACAAAATTCTGCTTGTATCTATAATCGTAATTATTTCCATCAAATCACTTCCGCCCGCAGATGGAATCTGACCAGTTTTGATTTGTTACTGTTCTCAAAAGTGCTGCCGTTTGCGAGGGCATTATTCCAATGCCTGCATTGCCTTAGTTTCCAGTGAACATCTTGGCTAACTTCCCTCGTTCTACTCTCCGGAAGCACAAAGTCAACCCAACCTTAATGCCCAGCCCTTACCTTTCACTCTGCTCACCCATGCCCAGTGTCCACTGGGTCTACAGAGGCTGCCAGTAAAAGCTAAGGACAGCGTGGCTTTCCAGTCTCTCTAACACCTTGTCTCTGTAATCGTACAAGGCCCTACTAAAGTCCAGGAGAGCTGCACTTGTCTAACATTAGCCTCCATCATCTTATCACTCCACGCTCAGCAGCTGGGCCTGAACTCTTGAAATTCTTTCCCTTACGTCCTCTCGATTCTCCTACTTGGGTACAGGACTGTGCATTCACCCTGTCTATTCCCTTCATGATTTATACACCTCTATAAGATCAGCCCTCAGTCTCCTGCCCTCAATAAAGAAATAAAGGGGGCAACTTTTAAATCTCTCCCTGCACGGGAGACCCGACCTTTTCTTGTCGGGTCTCCGTTGTCGTTGGGGCTGCAATGAGGTGCGGCCTCCAACAAAAGAAGACCGGGGACTCTGGTGCCGACGACTCACCGTCACCGTCGTGGAGCTGGCCGAGTCCGGAGCGGGTGGAGCGGTGGTGGAGGGCTGCTGCTGCTGCGGCCCGACCTCCAGAGATTAGGAGGCTGCTACTGCGGGTCTGCGGACGGCGGCACCGGGAGCCCGCTTTTCAGGGCTCCTGCAACGGCGACTTCTCCCGCCCGAGTTGCGGGGTCGAAGAGCTCCTGGAGCGGGGCCTAACATCAGCGCCCCGCGCGGCTTGGAATGGCCGCGGGACTCTGCGAGCGCACGCCGGGGGCTCTAACACCAAGACCCGGTGTGCGACCTCGCACCACCCGGCGTGGCTTTAATGGCCGCGGGACAATCGCCATCGCCAGCCGGGGGCTTTGACTTTGACTCTGACATCGGGGGGGGGGGGGGGGGGGGGGGGGGGGGGGGGAGAGTGCAGTGGATAGATAAGTTTTTTTTGGCCTTCCATCACAGCAATGTGATGGATGTTTATGTAAAATGTAAATTATGTTGTGTCTGGGGTCTATTTGTTTGTAATGTATGGCTGCAGAAACGGCATTTCGTTTGGACCTCAAGGGGTCCAAATGACAATTAAATTGACTATTGACTATTGACAAAGCTTTTAGAAACATAGAAACATAGAAATTAGGTGCAGGAGTAGGCCATTCGGCCCTTCGAGCCTGCACCGCCATTCAATATGATCATGGCTGATCATCCAACTCAGTATCCCGCACCTGCCTTCTCTCCATACCCCCTGATCCCCTTAGCCACAAGGGCCACATCTAACTCCCTCTTAAATATAGCCAATGAACTGGCCTCAACTGTGGCAGAGAGTTCCAGAGATTCACCACTCTCTGTGTGAAAAACGTTCTTCTCATCTCGGTTTTAAAGGATTTCCCCCTTATCCTTAAGCTGTGACCCCTTGTCCTGGACTTCCCCAACATCGGGAACAATCTTCCTGCATCTAGCCTGTCAAACCCCTTAAGAATTTTGTAAGTTTCTATAAGATCCCCTCTCAATCTCCTAAATTCTAGAGAGTATAAACCAAGTCTATCCAGTCTTTCTTCATAAGACAGTCCCGACATCCCAGGAATCAGTCTGGTGAACCGTCTCTGCACTCCCTCTATGGCAATAATGTCCTTCCTCAGATTTGGAGACCAAAACTGTACGCAATACTCCAGGTGTGGTCTCACCAAGACCCTGTACAACTGCAGTAGAACCTCACTGCTCCTATACTCAAATCCTTTTGCAATGAAAGCTAACATACCATTCGCTTTCTTTACTGCCTGCTGCACCTGCATGCCTACCTTCAATGACTGGTGTACCATGACACCCAGGTCTCGCTGCATCTCCCCCTTTCCCAATCGGCCACCATTTAGATAATAGTCTGCTTTCCCGTTTTTGCCACCAAAATGGATAACCTCACATTTATCCACATTATACTGCATTTGCCAAACATTTGCCCACTCACCCAGCCTATCCAAGTCACCTTGCAGTCTCCTAGCATCCTCCTCACAGCTAACACGGCCCCCTAGCTTAGCGTCATCCACAAACTTGGAGATGTTGCCTTCAATTCCCTCGTCCAGATCATTAATATATATTGTAAATAGCTGGGGTCCCAGCACTGAGCCTTGCGTACCCCACTAGTCACTGCCTGCCATTGTGAAAAGGACCCGTTTACTCCTACTCTTTGCTTCCTGTTTGCCAGCCAGTTCTCTATCCACATCAATACTGAACCCCCAATGCCTTGTGCTTTAAGTTTGTATACTAATCTCATTTTCATTGTACCTCAGTAAATAAATGTGACAATAATGGACCAAAACCTAAACTACTAGCTGGGCCTAGGCTCGGTTTTTTTCTGCGCATCTTTGCTTGTGGACAGACTTATTTCTGTGTCTTCCACTCCACCCAACATTATTACAGGGCGGTACAGTGGCACAGCGGTAGAGTTGCTGCCTCACTACGGGTGCTGTCGTTCTCTCCGTAACCTGCGTGCATTTACTCCGGGATCTCTGGTTTGCTCCAACACTCCAAAGACGTACAGGTTTATAGGTTAATTGGCTGGGTGTCATTGAAAATTATCCCTAGTGTGTGTAGGATAGTGTTATAGTGTATCGTGTCTTTTTTTTTTTCTTTCTTTCTTTCTTTTTTTCTCTTTTTTCCTCCCACAAATATGTATATTTCCGCGAGCATTGCCACTTTTCATTTCACTGCACATCTCGTATGTGTATGTGACGAATAAACTTGACTTGACATCGCTGGTCGGCGTGGACTCGATGGGCCGAAAGGCCTGTTTCCGTGCTGTATCTCTAAACTAAACTTACAATATTTTTGTTGCTGGTTTTGTGACCTCAAGTTTGACAGATCTATTTAAAAATTCAGTGAACTGGTATGTTAATGATCATACAGTATGTGTTCCTACTTTTGTTTAGTTAGCTTCATTAGAGACACAGGCCCTTCGGCCCACCGTGTCTGCATCACCAGCGATCACCACACTTTATCCTACACACACTGGTGACAATTTACACTTATACCAAGCCAATTAACTTACAAACCTACACATCTTTGGAGTGTGGGAGGAAACTGGAAATCTCGGCGTAAACCCATGCTGAGAACGTACATTCTTTGCCATCTGTTATGGCTAGAACAAATACTTGTCCTTTGCAAATAATGTACATAATCCTTGTACTATACATCAGTATCAGAATCTGTCCTCCTGATTAAGTTTACAGATGGTACGCCTCGTTGTCAGCTTCCCCTCAGCCAACAATGAATCATTCAAAGTTTCCTTGCTTCGATCTGTCATTTTCAAACCTTATTCTTCCATATCTCTAGTCTCCCTCTCCCCTGACTCTCAGTCTGCAGAAGGGTCTCGACCCGAAACGTCACCCACTCTCACCTTCTCTCCAGAGATGCTGCCTGCGTCACTTCAGGATTTTGTGCCTATCTTCGGTGTAAACCAGCATCTGCACTTCCTTCCTACACAGTATCAGAATGAAATCCTGTCTCTCCTCTCATAAGGTCATAAGGAATAGAATTAAGTCAGTCGGTCCATCAAGTCTACTCCGCCATTCAATCATGGCTGATCTATCTCTCCCTCTCCTAACCCTATTCTCCTGCTCCCCATAACCTCTGACACCTGCACTAATCTAGTACCTATCTATCTCTGTCTTAAAAATATCCACTGATTTGGCCTCCACAGCCTCCTGTGGCAAACAAAAAATCCACAGATTCACCACCCTCAGGCTAAAGAAATGTCTCCTCATCTACTTCATAAAAGAGCGTCCTTTAATTCTGAGACTATGACCTCTAGTCCTGGACTCTCCCACTAGAGGAAACATCCTTTCCACATCCACTCTACCAAGCCTTTCAATGAGGTCCCCCCTCATTCTTCTAAACTCCAGCGAGTACAGGCCCAGTGCCGACAAACGCTCATCATAGGTTAACCTACTCACCTAGGATCATTCTCGTAAACCTCATGTGGACATTTGTGGAATTCCCTGACACAGAGGGTAGTGGAGGCCAAATCACTGGATGGATTTAAGAGAGAGTTAGATAGAGCTCTAGGGGCTAGTTGAATCAAGGGATATGGGGAGAAGGCAGATACGGGTCATTATTGCCATAGAGGGAGTGCAGAGAAGGTTCACCAGACTGATTCCTGGGATGTCAGGACTGTCTTATGAAGAAAGACTGGATAGACTTGGTTTATACTCTCTAGAATTTAGGAGATTGAGAGGGGATCTTATAGAAACTTACAAAATTCTTAAGGGGTTGGACAGGCTAGATGCAGGAAGATTGTTCCCGATGTTAGGGAAGTCCAGGACAAGGGGTCACAGCTTAAGGATGAGGGGGAAATCCTTTAAAACCGAGATGAGAAGAACTTTTTTCACAACGAGAGTGGTGAATCTCTGGAACTCTCTGCCACAGAAGGTAGTTGAGGCCAGTTCATTGGCTATATTTAAGAGGGAGTTAGATGTGGCCCTTGTGGCTAAGGGGATCAGGGGGTATGGAGAGAAGGCAGGTACGGGATACTGAGTTGGATGATCAGCCATGATCATATTGAATGGCGGTGGAGGCTCGAAGGGCCGAATGGCCTCTACTCCTGCACCTAATTTCTATGTTTCTATGGTCTCCTCCTGCATCTATTTTCTATATTTCTATGACCCTCTCCAGGCCAGCATATCCTTCCTCAGATATGGTGCCTAACATTGTTCACAATACCCTCGACATTGATATGTGGGCTGATTACCTGGTAGATTTGGATGGTTCGCTTGCTTTGGCACGGCCCGATAGAGACGTTTTGGATGCTCCTGCGGATCCTCTGATGCTAGGGATTTTGACTCTGCTAATTACAGATTTGGAGGAAGGATGCGACCCAGAAGCGAAGGGTGCAGCCTTTGTGTCTGGCTGATCCAGCTTCAGCTCCTGCTTGGCCTCAACTTTCTGCTGCTTCTGCTGCATAGCTTTCTGGCTTTCGTCCAGTTTCCAATCCTGCCACCATTTCTGCTCTGCAGAGGCCAAACAATAAAAAGCTCAGTCGCATCACATCTCGTCTCATTGTCTTTATAACACGGCAACAGGAAGCTGCAAGATGCTGCTAACTTACGACGAAAAAAAGACTCTGCGGGTCAGGCAGCATCTCTGGAGGGATGGGATTGGTGGCATTTCGGGTCTGGGCCCTTCTTCAGACTGATTGTAGCAGGCGGGGGCAGGACAAACCTGGCAAGTGATAGGTGGATACGGGTGACGGGTGGTTGGCAGATGGGAGGAGTAAGTGACAAAGGCTGGAGGTGATAAGGAGACAAAAGGGCGTCAGATAAGGAGAGGAGTGTGGCCAGAGGAAGGGGTGTACGTGGAAGGGTAAAAGGGTAATAAAAGGGAAATATATGACTCGGAAGAGTGATGAGTGTACAGAGGAGGGGAAGGGAGCAGGGTGACTGGCATGGTGGGAGAAATATTTGCACAGTGGGTTGGAGGGGAAGTGGGAGAAGGGTACTTGAAATTCAACAATTCAATGTGCATACCGTTTATCTGTAAGCTACCCGAGGGGAATATGGGGTGCTGTGTGGACACTCATGATACTAAATTCAAGCTCCTCATTTCCAAGTGCTTTCAGCACAATACTATATTGTATTTTGGACCGTCACAGATAAATGGAAGTACAGAGCTCACAAAGTAATTGGTTATAAAGTCATAGAGTGATACAGTGTGGAAACATGCCCTTTGGCTTGCCCACACCGGCCAACAATGTCCCAGCTACACTAGTCCCACCTGCCTACGTTTGGCCCATATCCCTCCAAACCTGTCCTATCCGCGTACCTGTCTGTTTCTTAAACGTTGGGATAGTCCCATCCTCAACTACCTCCTCTGGCAGCTTGTTCCATACACCCACCACCCTTTGTGTGAAAAATGTTATAGGAGCAGAATGAGGCCATTCGGCCCATCGTCTACTCTGCCATTCAATCTATATCTCCCTCTCAACCCCATTCCCCGTAACCCATGACCCCGAGCTGTTCATTTACGGATTAGTTCCATCGGCGGCTCTCCGGACATTGGTTTGTTCTCCAAGCTGATGCTGGCTCTGAAGCTCAGGCATGCATCTTCAATCAGTATTTTGGCTTTTGCTGGAGTAGTCTCATTGTCAAAGTCGACAATCTGGGACAGGCCAAGCATGTACAGAGCGTTACTATCGCAAGGAGTCTTTTCGACTCTTAATTGGCACACCTATAAAAAGAGGAATTGTACCGTTACAGAGATCTGACTGACGAACGTCATGCAAGCTAAGCAACAAGGCTGATTTTTTTTTTATAGTCTGGTTTAGTTTAGAGATACAGTGTGGAAACAGGCCCTTCATCCCACTGTGTCCACGCCGACCAACAAACACTCATACTAGTTGTATCCTACACATTAGGGACATTTTACAGAGGCCAATTAACCTACAGACCTGTATGTCTTTGGAATGTGGGAGAAAATCGGAGCACAGGGAGAAAACCCGAGTAAGTCTGTGGCGCGTGAGGCAGGAGCTTTACTGCCGTGCCATAGTGCCACACTAAATGGTGTTTTAGACAAAGGCATTGCTAAGGGTAGTCAATCAGTAGGTATTGCTGAGAATTGCTGGTTTCCAATGTATATTATGGTCAAATGGGCAGCACAGTGGTGCAGCTGGCAGAGCCACTGCCTGACAGTGCCAGAGATCCGGGTTCACTCCTGATCTCGGGTGCAGTCTGTGGGGAGTTTTCACGTTCTCCCTGTGACCGCATTGGTTTCCTCCAGGTGCTCTGGTTTCCTCCCTCATCCCAAAGATGTGCGGTACTTTAGGTTAATTGGCCCTCTGTAAATTGCCCTGAGTGTGTAGGGAGTGGATGAGAAAGGGAGATAACGAAGAACGGTCAAATGCTACCTTGATTTCACGGTGAGTCACTCACACTGACCATACCTACGGAATTCAGCTTCTTGGTCCCTATTTGGATCAAGCCGCTAAAGAGGTCTGGAGCCAAGGGAACTGGGCAAAACCTAAACTGGGCCTCATTAAGCATATTATTGCTGAATAATTCCACTTGATTGCACTGTCAGCAACATCTTCCATCAGAAGGTAGACTCTAAATGCTGGAGTAACTCAGCGGGTCAGTATCTCTGGAGAGAAGGAATGGGTGACGTTTCAGGTCGAGACAATAGACAATAGGTGCAGGAGTAGGCCATTCGGCCCTTCGAGCCAGCACAGCCATTCAATGCATGGCCATTTAAAGACTGCATGGATGAACTACAAAAATTGTTCATCCCAGTTTGGCAAAAGAATAAATCAGGGAAGGTAGTGCATCCGTGGATAACAAGGGAATTCAGGGATAGTATCAAAGCGAAGGATGATGCGTACAAATTAGCCAGAAAAAGCAGCATACCAGAGGACTGGGAGAAATTCAGAGACCAGCAGAGGAGGACAAAGGGCTTAATTAGGAAAGGAAAAATAGATTATGAAAGAAAACTGGCAGGGAACATAAAAACTGACTGCAAAAGTTTTTATAGATATGTGAAAAGAAGGAGATTAGTTAAAACAAATATAGGTCCCTTGCAGTCAGAAACAGGCGAGTTGATCATGGGGAACAAGGATATGGCGGACCAATTGAATAACTACTTTGGTTCCGACTTCACTAAGGAAGACATAAATAATCTGCCGGAAATAGCAGGGGACCGCGGGTCAAAGGAGTTGGAGGAATTGAGTGAAATCCAGGTTAGTCGGGAAGTGGTGTTGGGTAAATTGAATGGATTAAAGGCTGATAAATCCCCAGGGCCAGATAGGCTGCATCCCAGAGTAATTAAGGAAGTAGCTCCAGAAATAGTGGATGCATTAGTAATAATCTTTCAAAACTCTTTAGATTCTGGAGTAGTTCCTGAGGATTGGCGGGTAGCAAACGTAACCCCACTTTTTAAGAAGGGAGGGAGAGAGAAAACGGGGGAATTACAGACCAGTTAGTCTAACATCGGTAGTGGGGAAACTGCTAGAGTCAGTTATTAAAGATGGGATAGCAGCACATTTGGAAAGTGGTGAAATCATTGGACAAAGTCAGCATGGATTTACGAAAGGTAAATCATGTCTGACGAATCTTATAGAATTTTTCAAGGATGTAACTAGTAGCGTGGATAGGGGAGAACCAGTGGATGTGGTGTATCTGGACTTCCAGAAGGCTTTCGACAAGGTCCCACATAAGAGATTAGTATACAAACTTAAAGCACAAGGCATTGGGGGTTCAGTATTGATGTGGATAGAGAACTGGTTGGCAAACAGGAAGCAAAGAGTAGGAGTAAACGGGTCCTTTTCACAATGGCAGGCAGTGACTAGTGGGGTACCGCAAGGCTCAGTGCTGGGACCCCAGCTATTTACAATATATATTAATTATCTGGATGAGGGAATTGAAAGCAATCTCTCCAAGTTTGCGGATGACACTAAGCTGGGGGGCAGTGTTAGCTGTGAGGAGGATGCTAGGAGACTGCAAGGTGACTTGGATAGGCTGGGGGAGTGGGCAAATGTTTGGCAGATGCAGTATAATGTGGATAAATGTGAGGTTATCCATTTTGGTGGCAAAAACAGGAAAGCAGACTATTATCTAAATGGTGGCCGATTAGGAAAAGGGGAGATGCAGCGAGACCTGGGTGTCATGGTACACCAGTCATTGAAAGTAGGCATGCAGGTGCAGCAGGCAGTGAAGAAAGTGAATGGTATGTTAGCTTTCATAGCAAAAGGATTTGAGTATAGGAGCTGGGAGGTTCTACTGCAGTTGTACAGGGTCTTGGTGAGACCACACCTGGAGTATTGCGTACAGTTTTGGTCTCCAAATCTGAGGAAGGACATTATTGCCATAGAGGGAGTGCAGAGAAGGTTCACCAGACTGATTCCTGGGATGTCAGGACTGTCTTATGAAGAAAGACTGGATAGACTTGGTTTATACTCTCTAGAATTTAGGAGATTGAGAGGGGATCTTATAGAAACTTACAAAATTCTTAAGGGGTTGGACAGGCTAGATGCAGGAAGATTGTTCCCGATGTTGGGGAAGTCCAGGACAAGGGGTCACAGCTTAAGGATAAGGGGAAATCCTTTAAAACCGAGATAAGAAAAACTTTTTTCACACAGATCTCTGGAACTCTCTGCCACAGAGGGTAGTTGAGGCCAGTTCATTGGCTATATTTAAGAGGGAGTTAGATGTGGCCCTTGTGGCTAAGGGGATCAGAGGGTATGGAGAGAAAGCAGGTACGGGATACTGAGTTGGATGATCAGCCATGATCATATTGAATGGCGGTGCAGGCTCGAAGGGCCGAATGGCCTACTCCTGTACCTAATTTCTATGTTTTTAATGTGATCATGGCTGATCATCCCCAATCACTACCCTGCTACTGCCTTCTCCCCATATCCCCTGACTCCGCTATCTTTAAGGGCCCTGTCTAGCTCTCTCTTGAAAGCATCCAGAGAACCGGCCTCCACCGCCCTCTGAGGCAGAGAATTCCACAGACTCACCACTCTCTGTGAGAAAAAAGTGTTTCCTCATCTCCGTTCTAAATGGCTTACCCCTTATTCTTAAACTGTGGCCCCTGGTTCTGGACTACCACAACATCAGGAACATGTTTCCTGCCTCTAGCGTGTCCAAACCCTTAACAATCTTATATGCTTCAAACCCTTCTTCAGACTGATCTACATTTGATTTAAACTAGCATCTGCATTTCTTTCCTAAACATCTTCCATTAGTTTATTGATGACTGAGTGTAGACTGATTGGACTGTAATGAATGGATTGGATTAGTGCTTAGTGCATTGTTGGGTAGGTGTCAACATTGTAGTTGTTCTGGCACGACTTGGCTAGCAGCATAGTTAATTCAAAGGTACTACAATGGTTCTGAAGAAGGGTCTCGACCCGAAATGTCGCCTTTTTCCCTCACTATATATATGCTGCCTCACCCGCTGAGTTTCTCCAGCATTTTTGTCTTCCTTGGATTTTCTAGCATCTGCAGTTCCTTCTTAAACAATGGGGATGATGTATGGCCCATGCTTATTGCTGTATCCCATGCCTTCAGCCATCACTTGGGGTCAAGGAAAGAGCGTTCACGTCCCGGCCCTGTTTCTACCACCAGGCACAAGAAGCACAAGAAGCCATTGTATGCTGATGCCGAGAAGTGTGTTCATCTCTGGCTGAACAACATCTAATCTCCACAAGAAGAAGAAGCCATATCTTGTTATAATGTGGAGTGAATGGAAATAGGTGGCGACTGGTTCCATGATGGTGATGCTGTCAGGAGGGTCACCCACACAACATTGTGTGCCTGAACATGACCGTACAGGCAACATTCCTGCAGTCTGTGTCTACCTTTCATTTAAACCAGCATCTGCAGTTCTTTCCTACACATGACTGTACAAGCTTCAGCTTCCTCTTCTACGCTCGGATGTTGGGTCATGATGATGTTCTTTGAAATTGCTCCATTTGCCAGCTGTTTAATTGCCCACCGCCATTCATGAATAGATGTGGCAAGACGGCAGAGGGGTTGATGTGATCTGTCGGTTATGGCGTTGTTACCACAGGCATTTGCTTGCTGGTTTTGCTGTTTAGCATGCTTGCATGCCATGCTAGAGGCAGGAAACATGCTCCCGATGTTGGGGGGGGGTCCAGAACCAGGGGCCACAGTTTAAGAATAAGGGGTAAGCTATTTAGAATGGAGATGAGGAAACACTTTTTCACACAGAGAGTGGTGGGTCTGTGGAATTCTCTGCCTCAGAGGGCGGTGGTGGCAGGTTCTCTGGATGCTTTCCACATCAGTCTGAAGAAGTGCCTCGACCCGAAACGTGGCCTATTTCCTTCGCTCCATAGATGCTGCCTCACCCGCTGAGTTTCTCCAGCATTTTTGTCTACCTCCTTGTGAGGGCGGTGGTGACCGGTTCTCTGGATACTTTCAAGAGAGAGCTAGATAGGGCTCTTAAAGATAGCGGAGTCTGGGGATATGGGGAGAAGGCAGGAAAGGGGTACTGATTGGGGATGATCAGCCATGATCACATTGAATGGCGGTGCTAGCTCGAAGGGCTGAATGGCCTACTCCTGCACCTATTGTCTATTATTGTGTTGCAACTTTGTCAGGTTGTTTTTGTAGGCATGTCTGGAGCTGCCTCTGCCTCTGTACTCATTACTGAATCAGGACTGATCGTCTAGAATATAGAAACAAGGAACTGTAGATGCATGGATAGGTGACGTTTCGGCTCAGGCTTCTTCTTCAGACTCACAATCTGAAGAAGGGTCCTGTCCTAAATCATCACCTATCCATGTTCTCCAGTGATGCTGCAGTTACTCCAGCACTTTGCATCTTTTTGTCACATGCTGGAACGATTGAGTGAGGGACATGCCGGGCCAGGAGTTTCAGATTGGGGAGGTGCATATTTCTGCTGTTGACGATGATCTACAGACCTGGTTTGAGCTTGCAGGTCTGTCCTGGGCCGATCTCACTTGGGACATTGGTAGTGCCGTATGACACAACAGTGAAAACTTGAGGTGTGAGGTTGAGATTAACACCACAAGAAATCTATGCTGGTCTTTCCTGCATTAGTCATGGATGTGTGACAGGTCGACCCCAGAGGATGAGGTGCAGGGAGGTTTACCCTCAGGTGAGTTGTTCTATCTGCTGCCAACAAAGTCAAGCAAAGATTGGCACTAAAAGCTGGAGGCATGCAGTGGGTCAGGCAGCAACTCTGGAGAAACGGAAGTGATGTTTTGGGTCGAGACCCTTCTTCAGACTGTCTGAGTTCCTGAGTTACTCCAGCTTTTTTTGGTCTATCTTTGGTTTAAACCAGCATCTGCAGTTCCTTCCTGCACAGCAAAGTCAGGCAGTTGTGTGTGCTCTAGAATTCAGCCAGCAGTTTTGGTTTGGGTTTAGGATTATTATTGTCATGTGGGTGGGGCGAGGTACAGTGAGAAGCGGCTGCAATCTATCCAAACAGATCAGCCGTACGTAAATACAATCACGCCAAACTCAAGTACAATAGGTGGAGCAAAGAGGAAGGACCAGCGTGCAGAACAGTTCTCAGTGCTTGACAGACCTAACTTCATTGAATGCATTACTCATTAATTATATATTATTAATTGAATTTAAATTCAACAGTTGCCATGGTAATACATTAATTCATATCTTTATATGATTAGCCCCACACTCTCTGCTAATTTAACCATGCTCCCAACTTATAAACAATGCAGAATGGATTGGCACCAGCAAATCGATTTATAGAAAAGATTTTTTACCATATAGTCAATTAATTAAACATTAGTATTGCTTTAATATTTATAAAATACTGGACAGACTTGGATTGTTTTCTCTGGAATTTCGGAAGATAAGAGGAGACCCAATAGTACATAAAGTTATGAGAGGCATTGATAGGGTAGACAGTCAGAGTCTTTTTCCCAGATTGGAAGTTACAAAAATTTGAGGGCACACCTTTAAGATGAGAGGGGCAGTTTAAAGATGATGTGTGGGGAAAGTTTTTTTGCACAGTGAGTGGTGGATGCCTAGAACGCACTGGGAGGAGTGGTGGTGGAGGCAGATGTGATATTGGATTTAGGAGGCTTTTAGTTATGGATATGCAAGGAACGGAGGAACATGGATCATGTGCAGGCAGAGAAGATTAATTTAACTTGCCATCATGTCGACAGACATTGTGGGCAAAAGGGTTTGCGACAGTGCTGTATCTGTTCTATGATCTTGTTCTAATATAGTGCTTAACGGACCTGGACAGAAGGAAAAATGTTGTATGTGTAAGAAAGAACTGCAGATGCTGGTTTAAATCAAAGGTAGACACAAAATGCTGGAGTAACTCAGCGGTGAGGCAGCATCTCTGGAGAGAAGAAATGGGCGACGTTTCGGGTCGAGACCCTTCTTCAGACTGATGTCAGGGAAAGGTGCGGGAAAAAGGATGGAATGTAGTCAGAAACAGTAAGGCAAGTGGGAGAACTGGGAAGGGGAAGGGGATGGAGAGAAAAAGCAAGAGCTATCTGATATTAGAGAAGTCAATGTTCATACCGCTGGGGTGTAAACTACCCAAGCGAAATATTAGGTGCTGTTCCTCCAATTTGCGCTGGGCCTCACTCTGACAATGCAGGAGGCCCAGGACAGAAAAGTCATATTGGGAATGGGAAGGGGAGTTGAAGTGCTGGGCCACAGGGAGATCAGGGAGGTGAAGACGGACTGAGCAGGGGTGTTCAGTGAAACGATCGCCGAGCCTGCGCTTGGTCTCGCCGATGTAGAGAAGTTGACAACTGGAACAGTGGATACAGTAGATGAGGTTGGAGGAGGTGCAAGTGAACCTCTGCCTCACCTGGAAAGACTATTTGGGTCCTTGGATGAAGTCGAGGGGGAAGGTAAAGGGACAGGGGTTGCAAGGGAAAGTACCCGGGGAGGGGGTGGTTTGGGTGGGAAAGGATGAGTTGACCAGGGAGTTTGGGAGCGTACGGTCTCTGCAGAAAGCAGAAAGGGGTGAAGATGGGAAGATGTGGCCAGTAGTGGGATCCTGTTGGAGGTGGCAAAATGTTGGAGAATTATGGGGGGAGGGGGAGTGAGCGCAGAACTGTGGGATATCGAGGAGACCCTAGTGAGAGCCTCATCTATAATGGAAGAGGGGAACCCCAGTTTCCTAATGAATGAGGACATCTCCGATGCCCTGGTATGGAACACCTCATCCTGGGCGCAGATGCGGGTAGATGGAGGAATTAGCAGTAGGGGATAGAGTCTTTACAGGAATCAGGGTGGGAAGAAGTGTAGTGCAGATAGCCATGGGAGTCAGTAGGTTTGTAGTAGATGTCGGTCAATAGTCTGTTTCCTGTCATGGAGACGGTGAGATCTAGAAACGGTGGGGAGATGTTGGAGATGGTCCACGTTCTATGTTCTATAACCATTAAAATAATTAATTACCAGTTTACTCGCATTTTAAGATTATTATGTCTGATATAATCAATGTTTTATTGTCAATATATAATACTGAATCACAGTAATTTCTGATATAGTCCATACCGTTTGTTGCATCTCTAGTAGTTCATGGCAGACTGGAATACTGGTGTGTTTTAATATTAATGCCAAATTCTCACATCTACTACTGATGAACTCTTCACTCACATTTGGCTTTTTGCAAATCAAGTCTAAAAGGGTAAAATGGGCCTCAAGAAGCAGCCATTCCAAGTCATGAACTAAAGTTCCACGATATTGATATTTGGACAAAGCCCAGGCGGCTAAATCTGCAGAACTGATAACACAGAAGATTAGTTGGAACTCAATTCAACTAAGATTTCAAAACAATATTCCCCTGTTCTCGTCTTGCTGAGTTTGGCAAATCGACCACATTAATGTACAAGGATATAGAGGAATTCAATATTACCTCTGTGATATCCCACGGCACGCACCTGAATAAAGACCAAAGACAGACACAAAAAGCTGGCATCATTCAGCAGGTCAGGCAGCATCTCTGAAGAAAATGAATAGGTGACGTTTTGGGTCAAGACCCTTCTTCAGACTGAGAGTCAGGGGAAAGGAGGAAACAAGAGATCTAGATGGTGCGTGGGACAAATTGAATGGAAGATATGCAAAAAGCAACAATAATGAAGAGAATGTGAAGCCCACAATGGCACATTGTTGGCTGTGAGATAGGTGATAAGGTTATACAGACTGTGGAACTCAAAAGGATGACAGTAAAACAAGGAGGACAACTGGGGTGGGGGAGGCACAGAGAGAGACTGGGTGCAAGGGTTACTTGAAGTTAGAGACATCAATATTAAACCGCTGAGGTGTAAGCTGCCCAAGCGAAATATTAGATGCTGTTCCTCCAATTTGCTTTTGGCCTCACTCTGACAGTGGAGGAGGCCCTGGACAGAAAGGTCAGATTGGGAATGGGAAGGGGAGTTAAAGTGTTTGTCAACCAGGAGATAATGTTGTTGTCGAGTAAAGACTCTTAGAGGAATTGGTGATGAGACACAGCAGCTCAAGAAACTGATTCAGACAAAACCATTTGCTTTCAGGTGAAGAAGGAATAATGGGGAAAACTCACATTAATAATTGGTCTTTGAGTTAATTAAATCTTTAATATATCTTTATTTCTTTCTGTGGTGAATGCTTTCAGCTCCTTATTACAAGTATTTCTAAAAGCAGTGGAATTCAATCTTTTGGAGTCTTTTCTAGCCTACCATTGAACAATGTTACGGCTCATGCCTTAGATAACTCATTGGCAAATGGCCTACATATTTGACTACCTAACATCCAAGGGTTTCGTTACATGCAAACAGCAATCTTACAATTAGTTTGAAAATCTTTTCTGTCTCTACAAGATTTTTTGATCCTCAGAAACAATAAAGAAGCACGTCCAAACTTCTACAATATATATGTGAAAAAATACTGAATATTTATATATTTTGATGCAAGAAAGCAATGTGTCCAGTGACTAATGAAATGCCACAGATTATTCACAAAGATTTATGCACTAAGTGTGGCAAAGAACAAGATCTCTCAGGCCAGCTAGTCCAGACCAAAGTTTATTCTCCTCAGAATTCTATTCCTATGTTCATTTTTATCATATTAATATCATAGTCATATAGTGAGTGTGGAAACAGGCCATTCAGCCCAACTTGCCCACACCAGCCAACATATCCCAGCTACACTAGTCCCACCTGCCTGCATTTCCCTCCAATCCTGTCCTATCCATGTACCTGTCTAATTGTTTCTTAAACATTGGAATAGTCCCAACGTCAACTATCTCCTCTGGCAGCTTGTTCCATACACCCACCACCCTTTGTGTGAAAAAGTTACCCCTCAGATTCCTATTAAATCTTTTCCCCTTCACCTTAATCCTATGTCCTCTGGTCCTAGATTCCCCTACTCTGGGCAAGAGACTCTGAATCTACCCGATCTATTTCTCTCATGATTTATACACCTCTATGAGATCACCACTCGTCCTCCTCCAAGGAATAGAGACCCAGCCTACTCAACCTCTCCCTGTAGCTCACACCCTCTAGTCCTGGCAATATCCACGTAAATCTTCTCTGTACCCTTTCTAGCTTTCTATTAATATTTCCTGTTTTATTAAGTAACTTCCAAATAAAAGCACCATCTAACCTAAAGATTCCCAAACATTTTTGCTTCAGGCATCCACAGCACTGATATTTAATTGTGTTGAGTCCTCCCCATATTACACTCCAAAAAAACATTGTTTTTATAATTGTACACCAATTCTTTGTCCTCAAAATGCACCCTTCTTACCTAGCCATGCTTCTTAATAGGAATCTGTATGTTTGAAAACCTAACATAACCTTACAAGACCATGAAATCTAGCTCATGTGATAGGAGCAGAATTAGGCCATTCGGCCTATCAAGTCTACTCCGCCATTCAATTATGACATCTATCTCTCCCTCCGAACCCCATCCTCCTGCCTTCTCCCCATAACCCTTGACACCCGTACTAATTGTAATGTAACTACTCGTAGACACAAAATGCAGGAGTAACTCAGCGGGACAGGCAGCATCTCTGGAGAGAAGGAATGGGTGGTTTCGGATTGAGACCCTTCTTCAGCCCCGAAACCGAAACGTCACCCATTCCTTCGCTTCAGAGATGTTGCTTGTCCCGCTGAGTTACTCCAGCATTCTATGTCGATCTTCGGTATAAACCAGCATCGGCAGTTCCTTCCTACACATAACTACTCTAGATGATATTTTTACTATGAAGATTGCAATTTGATATATTATCTTTCTCTAATTCAGCTTACTGAAAGCATCTGAGCATTAATTATACATTTCCTTGGTGCCTAAGCCTTCCCTGGATTTTTTTTTTTCACCGTATGTTTTGGCTTGGATTAAATCTTGAGCAGAAAACTAATTGCTGGAGGAACTCAGCGGGTCAGGCAGCATTTTAGGAGTGAATGGACAGACGGCGTTTTGTGCTGGGACCTTTAGAAACATAGAAAATAGGTGCTTGGGGACGCCATTTGGCCCTTCGAGCCAGCATTGGCGTTCATCTTGATCATGGCTGATCATCCACAATCTGTACCCCGTGCCTGCCTCCTCCCCATATCCCTTGATTCCGCTAGCTCCAAGAGCTCTATCTAACTCTCTTTTAAATTCATCCAGTGAATTGGCCTCCACTGCCCGCTGTGGCAGAGAATTCCACAAATTCACAACTCTCTGGGTGAAAAAGTTTTTTCTCATCTCAGTTTTAAATGGCCTTCCCTTTATTCTTAGACTGTGGGTCCTGGTTCTGGACTCCCCAACATTGGGAACATTTTTCCTGCATCTAGCTTGTCCAGTCCTTTTATAATTTTATATGTTTCTATAAGAATCCCTCTCATCCTTCCAACCTCCGGTGAATACAAGCCCAATCTTTCCTCATATGACAGTCCCGCCATCCCGGGGATTAACCTCGTGAACCTACGCAGCACTCCCTCAATGGCAAGGGTCTTTCATCAGACCCTGAATCTGTGGAAGGGTTCTAACCTGAAATGTGGTCTGTCCATTCCCTCCACAGATACTGACTGACCCTCTGAGTTCCTGCAGCAATTTGTATGTGCTGTAAATTCCAGCAACTGCGGTTTCTTGTGTCTCTCTTTGATTATCTCTTTGTTTAAGAAAGAATTGCAGATGCTGAAAAAATCGAAGGTAGACAAAAATGGTGGAGAAACTCAGGTTTCTCCTTTGGGTGTCGACCCGAAACGTCACCTATTCCTTCGCTCCATAGATGTTGCCTCACCTGCTGAGTTTCTCCACCATTTTTGTCTACCTTTGATTAAGTCTTGACTGTTTTGTCAGAAAATGATCCAGTGAAGTACTTAGGAGGAATAATTGCTGGAGAAGCTCAGCAGGTGAGGCAGCATCTATGGAGCGAAGGAAATAAGCGACGTTTCGGGTCGAGACCTTTCTTCAGACCCGGCCCGCCTCGACCCGAAACGTCGCCTATTTCCTTTGCTCCATAGGTGCTGCCTCACCCGCTGAATTTCTCCAGCAATTTTGTCTACCTTCAATTTTCCACCATCCTTCTTAAACAGTGAAGTACTTATGGAGTTTTTTTTAACCAGATTGCAGATTTAGAGCACGGAAACCAACCCTTCCGCTCAACTTGTCCATGACGACCAAGCTGCTCCATCTACACCCACATTTAGCCCATATCCTGCTGAACCTTTCCCCTCTATGTACCCGTCCAAGCATGTTTCAAGCATTGTTATTGTACCAGCCTCAACTACTTCCTCTGGCAGCTTGTTCCATATCCCCACCACCCTCTGTGTGAAAAAATATAAAACCTCTGCGTGACTTACATAAGTGTAAGTTATTATATGACACAGATGGCAAGGCTAATGAAAGATGGCACTTACAAATTAAGTACTTGCTCAGGAGTCATTGTTTTTTCCGGTAGACCTGCTGGCGGGTTGAAGAGAAATGTTCCTAACCTGAATATTCCTTTGTGGAACTGAATGTTCAGGAGAGAAATCGGATCTAGAGCGCGAAGACTTGGGCCTTCGTGACTAGAACAAAAAGAATGGAAAAACATCTTGTATGCAATGAGTTAAAAAACTAACAATTAATCAGCTACCTTATTTGTGAAAACTAACAGGCAATAAGTAAGGCAAGGTGATTCAGCTTTAGACTTTAGAGGTACATTGTGGAAACAGACTCTTCAACCCAACATATTCGCGCCTGTACACGAGGGACAATTTACCCTTTTTATCGAAGACAAGTAACCTACAAACCTGTAAGTCTTTGGAATGTGAGAGGAAACCAGAGCACCCGGAGAAAAAGCCATGTGGTCACAAGGAGAACGCACAAACTCTGTACAGACAAGCACCCATAGTCAGGATCGAACCGGGGTCTCTGGCGCTGTAAGGCAGCAGCTCTACCACTGCGCCACCCAGCTCACTGTTGCGTAAACTATCCAGCAACTTCGTCCCTGCTCGACAACTGTATGGATCTCCCAACCTGCCTCATTGCGGCCCTTGGAATTTATGTCTGTAACTGTGATGGGTCTGTCCCACCCCTTGGGGTGACGCCTGTATGGTCACTGAAAGAGTCCCACCTTTTTCTGGTCGCCGCTGGATTTTCAACATGATGGGTGCCGGCAGTAGCTGGGAAAATCGTGTAAGTGGGACAGGCCCTTAACGCTACAATGCTGTAGCAATATATTCTGTAGTGTGGCATTTCTCTCTTTGCGCTGCCTGATGCACTTGTGTATGTATGCCTTGATTCTACTCATCGTATGATTTGACAGCATAGAAGCTTTTCACTGCACCTTAGTACGTGACAACAATAAACATAGATGAGGCCCTCACACGTCTCCTCGGTACCCCGCAGCTCCGCCCTTGTTCCCCCTCCTAGTTGCAACAGAGACTAGAGTCCCCCTAGTCCAGTGATTCCCAGAGTTTTGATACCCGTGTACCTCTTCCTAAATTTTCGTAATCATGTATCCCTCGTGAAAAACAATCGTATTTCATTGTAAAAGTCGATAGCAATTGTCACGCTGGAGACTGCAAATTACTCAAATGCAGCAGCTATCACAACGGGAGTAGGTGAATTCATACAAAATATATAATTTATTTGCAAATATGTATATAAAATCATTCGTAACCATATACCAATTACAGCACGGAAACAGGCCATCTCGGCCCTACAAGTCCGTGCCGAACAATTATTTTCCCTTAGTCCCACCTGCCTGCACTCATACCATAACCCTCCATTCCCTTCTCATCCATATGCCTATCCAATTTATTTTTAAATTATACCAACGAACCTGCCTCCACCACTTCCACTGGAAGCTCATTCCACACCGCTACCACTCTCTGAGTAAAGAAGTTCCCCCTCATGTTACCCCTAAACTTCTGTCCCTTAATTCTGAAGTCATGTCCTCTTGTTTGAATCTTCCCTATTCTCAAAGGGAAAAGCTTGTCCACATCAACTCTGTCTATCCCTCTCATCATTTTAAAGTCCCCCCTTACCTTCTGCGCACCAGAGAATAAAGACATAACTTATTCAACCTTTCTCTGTAACTTAGTTGTTGAAACCCTAGGCAACATTCTAGTAAATCTCCTCTGTACTCTCTCTATTTTGTTGACATCCTTCCTATAATTGGGCGACCAAAATTGTACACCATACTCCAGATTTGGTATCTCCAATGCCTTGTACAATTTTAACATTACATCCCAGCTTCTATACTCAATGCTCTGATTTATAAAGGCTAGCATACTAAAAGCTTTCTTTACCACCCTATCTATATGAGATTCCACCTTCAAGGAACTATGCACGGTTATTCCCAGATCCCTCTGTTCAACTGCATTCTTCAATTTACCATGTACGTCCTATTTTGATTTGTCCTGCCAAGGTGTAGCACCTCACATTTATCAGCATTAAACTCCATCTGCCATCTTTCAGCCCATTCTTCCAAATGGCCACAGTATTTTTTTCTAATAATTAATCTGTTTCAGTAGTGCATAGCTGAAAATTGCCGCGTACCCCCTGAAGACCTTTTGTGTACCACTGGAGGTACTCGTACCCCACTTTGGGAGACACTGCCCTTGTCCTCACCTTTTCACCCCATCAGCCGTCACATACAACACATGATCCTTGGACATTTTCGCCGCCTCCGACGGGACCCCACCACATCTTCCCATCTCTCCCTCCTCTTTCCACCTTTCACAGAGACCATTCCCTCCGCAACTCCCTGGTTAACTCGTCCCTTCCCAACGAAACCACCTCCTCCCCTGGTACCTTCCCCTGCAACCGCAGGAGATGCAACACCTGTCCCTATACCTCCCCCCTCGACTATGCCCAGGGACCCCGACAATCCTTTCAGGTTAGGCAGAAGTTCACTTGCACCTCCTCCAACCTCATCTACTGTATCCGTTGTTTAAGCTGTATATCGGTGAGACCTATCGCAGACAGGGCGTTCATTTTGCTGGACATCTTCGCTCAGCCCGCGTGAAACAACATGATCTCCCGGTTGCTAAACACTTTCATTCTCCTTCCCATTCCCACACTGACCCTTCTGTCCTAGGTCTCCTCTAGAGTGAGGCTAATCGCAAATTGGAGGAACAGCATCTCATATTTCGCTTGGACAGCTTACAACCCAGTAGTATAAATATTGACTTCACTAACTTCAAGTAACCTCTGCATTCCCTCTCTCTCTCCATCCCTCCCCCATGCAAGTCGCAGCAAGTTCCCATTCTCATTTAGTAAACAGCTAACAAATGCCTGTTTCCTTTGTCATTGTTATTTTTTTGCATGTTTCATTTATTTGTTCTATATCTCTCTACATCACTGTCTATATCTCTCATTTCCCTTTCCCCGACTAGTCTCAAGAAGGGTCTCGACTCAAAACGTCACCCATTCTCCTAATCTGGTCTCCTAATCTGAGGAAAGACATTCTTGCCATAGAGGGAGTACAGAGAAGGTTCACCAGACTGATTCCTGGGATGTCAGGACTTTCATATGAAGAAAGACTGGATAGACTCGGTTTGTACTCGCTAGAATTTAGAAGATTGAGGGGGGATCTGATAGAAACTTTAAAAATTCTTAAGGGGTTGGACAGGCTAGATGCAGGAAGATTGTTCCCGATGTTGGGGAAGTCCAGAACAAGGGGTCACAGTTTAAGGATAACGGGGAAAACTTTTTTCACACAGTGGTGAATCTCTGGAACTCTCTGCCGCAGAAGGTAGTTGAGGCCAGTTCATTGGCTATATTTAAGAGGGAGTTAGATGTGGCCCTTGTGGCTAAAGGGATCAGGGGATATGGAGAGAAGGCAGGTACAGGATACTGAGTTGGATGATAAGCCATGATCATATTGAATGGCGGTGCAGACTTGAAGGGCTGAATGGCCTACTCCTGCACCTATTTTCTATGTTTCTATTCCATCTCTCCAGAGATGTGCCTGTCCAGCTGTGTTACTCCAGCATTTTGTGTCTAACAGCAGTTCCTTCCTATACAATAATAAACCAATCTTGCAGTAATCTAATAATAATCTGTGGCTTTTTATTGTTATTGTTTCCTTCTGTTGGCACACAACCTGATGGTCTTGGTTCAGACTTATTTAATTCTATGAGAGATAAAGGACTTTTTTTGGAGATACAGGCCCTTCGGCCCACCATGTCCATGCCGACCAACGATCACTTATAAACTAGTTCTATGTTATTCCACTTTTGTTTCCTACTCACTAGGGACAATTCACAGAAGCCAATTCATGTTCATAAGTTCCAGGAGTGAAATTAGGCCATTCGGCCCATCAAATAACCTACAAACCTGCACATCTTTGGAATGTGGGAGGAAACAAGAGCAGCTGGAGTAAACCCACGCAATCACAAGAAGAACGTGCAAACTCCACACAGACATGACCCATCGTCAGGATCGAACCCGGGTCTCTGGCACTGTGAGGCAGCAGCCCAAGCACATGTGGCTATGCTCTCCAAAACTGGAATATCTTGTTATTTGTAGTTGTTATATTTGTTATTCATTGAACATTTAATTTTCTCTTTCTTCCCCCGTTATGTACTATGTTTACATATTCACATATTGTGTCGTGCTGCAGCAAGTAAGAATTTCATTGTCCCATCTGGGACATATGACAATAAAACACTCTTGACTTGACACTTGTTTTGAACTACTTCAAAATTACCTTGGTGGGTACTCATCTGGAAACTGAAGCTGGGCCAATAATTTCTCTAAGCCCTGCTGCAGGTATTGAATAGCATATCGTGTTTGTGGGCCCAATCCATCATCCCGATCCAACACAACCAGACCTGTATAAAACCTGATGATAAATGAGGAAGTAGGAAATTTACATCAAGTTTGCACACTTGTCAGACTACACGTTTATTATATCTCTCTTGATTATGTTCGTTGGAACTAAAATTGCACAAGTCCTCGACTGTTGGTAAATGTTTTAGGTTCACACAAGATAATTATGTTCATAAGTTCTCGGAGCAGAATTAGGCCATTCGGCCCATCAAGTCTATTCCGCTATTCAATTATGGCTGATCTCTTTTTCCCTCTCAACCCCATTCTCCTGCCTTCGCTCCATAACCCCTGACACCTGTACTAATGGAGAATTTATCTTGATTTGTCAGCAGACCACCACCAGGGGCGCCGGGGAGATTTCAAGTCCTTGCCTCCCCGGAGATGTGGTCATCTTTTACTCACATTCTCTGGGCTCTGCAGCCTACCATCGATGGAGCTGGAAGCCGCCTCGGACTGTCGTGAGCCCCACCGCGGGGCGCGGACTTAACATCAGAACGGATCCCTTGCCTGGGATCGCTCCCACCGCGGACTTACCATCAAGGGCTCGCAGTCTCGAGTGAGGCCGAGTCGGGAGCTCCAACATCGCAGAAGGTTTGTCCAGCCCGACACGAGGTTCGATCACCCAGCGCGGGGGAGCTGACATCCCCTCCCCCGATGCTGAACATCTCAACGTGGAGGGCCCAAACGCCGCCGGCTACGGGAGTCAAGATCGCCCCGTCAACGGAGGGCAAGAGGCCCCCGACCGAGAAAGAACAAAGGAGGACACTTGAACTTTATTTCGCCTTCCATCAAAGTGGGGAATGTGTAGGAGTCACTGTGGTGGATGTTGATGTTAAAATGGGTTTTTGAGTGATCTGTTGCTTTTAATTGTATAACTGACCTGGCCAATGAAATTCCTCGTATGTTGCAAAACATACTTGGCGAATAAAGTGTGATTCTGATCTGTCCATCTCCGTCTTAAAAATATCCATTTGCTCGGCCTCCACAGCCGTCTGTGGCAATGAATTCCACAGATTCACCACCCTCCTCATCTGCTTCCTACAGGTATGTCCTTTAATGCTGAGGCTATGACCTTTGGTCCTAGACTCTCCCACTTTGCCCCAACAATATTTCCAAGAAATAATACAATATTTCCAGAGGCTCAAAGTAAACAGAAATTGAGCTGAGCAAATTGTCTCAACAATGGAGCCAAAATGAATGAGATTAGGGTGCTGATTTGAATCCAGAATGAGTTGCAAAAGGGCTGGAAGAAGTTCTACTTGATAGATTGGCACACGTCATTAGAATGCAGGGAAGTTCAACCTGGTTCTGGCGTTTTAGGCAGGATAAGCTGCGATCTTTCTGCGAGTGTCTGTCGAGGCTGATCTATCTTTCCCTCTCAACCCCATTCTCCTGCCTTGGCTCCATAACTGGACTAATATTGATTGACTAATATTGTTACGTAAACTACTTTGATATATTGAAAGAAGCTGTTCAAAGTAAAAACAAAGTTAGTTATTTTAATAACATTTATTCAATGATTTTATTACATCATGAATTGAAAAACCATGAAGGATGCCAACCAGATGATATTTTGTGTTACACGAGTTTTTCTGTTCTTTCTAGTTCCATCAAACAAATGTTTTCTTTTATGTGAAAAGTGTCTTTGCCCTTCCACTAGTTAGATATCAGTCAGCATCAGCTGGAGAGGAAGGCCTGGTGGTTTTGGCACTGATGCCAGAATCAAACTATTCTATTTTACTTTGGAGTCACGTGAGTGACTACGTGAAGACCCCGCCGGCACGCATTGCACAGCGACAGGCGGGGTGAAGAGTTCTCCCGCAGCGGCAAGGTTTAAAAACACCTGCAGGTAAGTTACTACTCTGAGGTCGCGTATTTTGCCCTTGTGTTCTCTGTTTCAGAAAACCATGGACAAGGGCAAGAAGTCAAAACGGGTCGCGTCTCGACTGGCTGCGGGGCACCGCGAAAGTTCCGGCAGTCAACAGCAACCGGTGGCACCTGGACCGCAGTCACTGCAGTCCGTAGTCACCGACTTAACATCTGCTCAGCTGGGACCAGCGCCGCGAGCTGCACAGCCCGAACCAGCACAGCGGACTGGTGGAAAGGCGAAGCAGAAGTCAGTCCGGCCGGTTGACTCGGATGAGTCGGGCCAGAAAGACTCGCTGCCGGGGAGCAGTGGAGGTGACCGCATTTCCCGCATGGAGCGGTTGATGGAGCAAATGCTCCAACGTGACATGCTGCTCTGTAACACGCAATATGAAATGAATTGCCTGAGGAAGAGCGCGATAAGACCTGCTTTGAACCCCAAATTTGCTGGGTTGTGCAAGACTGCCACTGCACAACTGCAAATACTGCTATTTGGAGGTAATTTATCCAAGCAGGTCAAAGAGCTCGACGAGGAGGCTAAGGCTGTTGGGCTCATGAAGGCGCCATCAACGAGCAAGACCACATATCCCAGACGGCAGCACCCCTATGCATCCACCAGCAGGCAACAACACCAGGATGCTGGTGAAAGCATGAGGGCCGTGCAACAACCACAAAGGTCTTTTTTAGGCCAAGGCCCAGAGCGACCCTCATGGAAGATGCGCCAATCCCACACTCTGGCGCCTCTTCCGCAGAAGAGACAGAAACAGAAGAAGTGAACACTCCACCGGTAACCATGGAGGTAGGTGGGTCTGGTTCCTTCCAGAACATAAAGGGTGTAAGTTCAGTACTAACTGTGGGTAGGTTACACCTGATTTGGGAGGCATGGAGGACTATTACTACGGACCCTTATATACTACAAAGTATTCAGGGATATATAATTGAGTTTATTCATAAAGACATTCCCCCAGTTCAACATGCGCCTAGCCCAGTGTTTGTGCTTTCACAACACGAAAAACTGGAAGGTCATGCAGAGCTGGGGAGGCTACATGCTAAAGGAGTAATAGAGAGATCAGAACATGACTCTCTAGAATTTGTATCCAACATATTTACAAAAAACAAAAAAGATGGTGGATGCCGCATCATCATTGATTTGACAAAACTGAATACTTTTGTAAAGTATATTCATTTCAAAATGGAAACATTTGTTACTGCCAAGCAATTGATTTCCGAAGGTTACTTCATGGCTTGCATCGATCTAAAAAGATGCATACTATTCGGTACCTATACAGAAGGATCATCGCCGATATCTGTAGTTTAACTGGATGGGGCAGATCTGGCAGTATAAGGCGTTGCCTAATGGGTTATCATCAGCCCCAAGACTATTTACCAAGATATTAAAACCCTGTGGGGAAAAACCTGGAACTAGCTAAATCAGCAGTTTCAGCTCCCAAACTATTGTTTGAAAAACTGGGTTTTATCATCCATCCAGATAAATCTAAGTTGACGCCATCCACAACTATGGATTATCTGAGGGTCACCATTCACATGTCTGTAACATTGCCAAAAAACAAAGCAGCAGACTTAGTGGCGGCCTGCAACAACCTGGTTGTCATCAGTCAACCATCTATTCGACCCAGTTTTTCAACAGGTATTCGACAGGTAGCAAGGGTAATTGGGAAACTTGTAGCTGCATTTCCAGCTACACAGTTTGGACCTTTGCATTATCAAAATTTACAAAGAGCAAAGGCGCAAGCACTAAAACAACATGCAGGTCATTTTGACAGACCAATGCAATTACCAGCAAAAGCAATTTTGGAGTTACAGTGGTGGAGGCAAAACATTTGGCATAGCTTCAGCCCCATCATTATCAGTAACCCATCATTCATATTACAAACTGATGCCAGCGCTCACGGCTGGGGTGCTACTAATACCATATCTAGTAGTGGTGGTAGATGGACAACACATGAAGCATCGTTACTACAAACACTGGGTATAAACTATTTAGAGATGTTGGGTGCCTTTTATGGGCTAAAAGCATATTGCTCAACAATGCACCATCTGCATGTCCGCCTACAAATTGATAATACCACAGTGGTGGCATATATTAATCATATGGGTGGAATTAAATCAATATCGTGTGACAATCTGGCTAATACAATCTGGCAATGGTGTGTCAATAGAAATATTTGGCTATCAGCAACTTACCTACCAGGTAAACTCAATACAGTGGCAGACACCAGGTCACGAAAATTTAATGACAACACTGAATGGATGTTGGACCACAAAGTATTTGCTGATATTGTAACGCGATATGGAACACCAGATATTGATCTTTTTGCATCTAGACTAAATTACCAGTTGCCAACATATGTCGCTTGGGAACCAGACCCTGGGGCAGCAGCGATGGACTGGGGAAAATTGTTTTTCTATGCCTTTTCCCCCCTTCTGCCTCATCAGTCGGGTCTTACGCAAAATACAAATAGACACTGCGTCAGGTATTTTGGTGGTACCCGATTGGCCTACTCAGCCATGGTTCGATGTGATTCTCGACATGGTCTCGGAACCATGCATGTCCATCACCAAACTACAAAATCTGTTGGTCCATCCTGTAACAGGCGAGAGTCACCCATGCCATGACAGGGTCAATCTGTTGATTTGCAGAATCTAAAGAGACCATTCCTGGATCTGGGGTTGACGGATAGAACAATCAACATGATCACGGCAGCTTACCGGGAATCAACGAAGAAGCAATACCTCTCATATATCAGAAAATGGGAGATGTATTGCACAAGGACTGATATATCATACAACTCAGCCACCGTCACCAATGTCCTACAATTCCTGGCCAGCCTTCATTTCGATGAAGGTCTCAGCTATAGTGCTATCAACAGCGCCAGAAGTGCCCTGTCAGCATACTTGTGGCAGGGACAAGGACAGCACTCCATGGGATCTCACCCTCTAGTTTCTAAACTTATGAGGGGTGTATACCAAAGATCTTAGAGCAGAGCAAGATGGGCTACTCCTGCGAAATACAATGGGCTAACGTGTAGTACGCTACGGAGGGGATCCTGGGCATTTTTCCCCGCCCATTTTAGTAACCGGAGCCTACCTGACCCGACCCGACTCGCAGTGTAATCAATGTTGCGGGGCAACAGTTTGTGTGTGTGATTATAGGGTTAGATTCATAATTCTGTCAGTTCATACTTCTTGTCAAGAATAAAATTTGACTCTGGTAATTGTCTTTTTTAATGTTTTTTAAATCATTTCTTTTTAAATGGCTCACACACAGTGTTTGAGTTGATTTTGTAGTAACCGGAACCGACCCGACTCGCAGGGTAATTGACATTGCGGGGGAAGTTTTTGTGTGTGATATAGGGTTAGATTCATAATTTTGTTAATTCTTGTTAAAGAATAAAATGTTTATAAACACACATACATAAATGTGATATAAATGTATATAATCATATAACACACACAATTATATTTCTTCTGATCCAATGATGAAGTTTATTTCAGACTAGACAAGGGACATTAAATAAGAAACATTGTAAACCTCCCCGCAACTTCACACACACTAGGCCTTATCCCACCCCTCAACTCTCCCCCCCCCCCCCCCCCCCCCCCCCCCCCCCCGGGCCCACCCCCCACCTCCCTCCTCCCCCCGGGCCCCCCACCCCCTCCCTCGCCTGCCCCCACACTACCCCCTCTCCCCCCCTCCTATGCCCCTCTCCCCGCTGCCCCGTCCCCCCCCCGGCCCACTCCCCCCTCTCCCCGCTGCTCCCGGGCCCCACATTCCCCGGCCCCCCTCCTCCCCCCGGGCCCCACACCCCCTCTCCCCGGGCCCCACACCCCCTCTCCCCGGGCCCCACACTCCCTCTCCCCGGGCCCCACACCCCCTCGCGCTCTCCCCGGGCCCCACACCCCCTCTCCCCCGGCCCCACACTCCGTCTCCCTGGGCCCCACACCCCCCCTCCCCCGGGCCCCACCCCCTCACCCCCTCTCCCCGGGGCCCCACACCCCCTCTCCCCCGGGCCCCCACACCCCTCTCCCCGGGCCGTGGGCCCCCACTCCCCTCCCCGGGCCCCACACCCCCCACTCCCTCTCCCCGGGCCCCCACCCCCCCTCCCCGGGCCCCACACCCCCCTCTCCCCGGGCCCCACACCCCCTCTCTCCCCGGCCCCCACACCCCCACTCTCCCCGGGGGCCCCACACCCCCTCCCCGGGGCCCCACACCCCCTCTCCCCGGCCCCACACTCCCTCTCCCCGGGCCCCCACCCCCTCTCCCCCGGGCCCCACACCCCCCTCTCCCCGGGCCCCACCCGGGGGTGGCCCCCACTCTCCCCGGGCCCCACACCCCCCCTCCCCCGGTCCCACACCCCCCCCCCCCCGGGCCCCACACTCCCTCTCCCCGGGCCCCACACCCCCTCTCCCCGCTGCGGAAACAAAGATCCGATCTTTGGCCGGAAGCAAGATGGCGGAACAAGATGGCGGGGGCTGGTTGCTAAAATGTGTCCTATAATCACCCATGAATCCGCCCATGAGCGTACTACACGTTTGCGTGAGAGTAACCCATCTTGCTCTGCTATAAGATCTTTGGTGTATACAACACAAACCCTCCTAGAGCGAGGTATTCCCATATTTGGGATGTCAGTGTTGTTCTAACGTTGCTCAGGGGTTGGTCACCAGCAACGTTCCTGTCCCTGGAGAAGCTGACTCTAAAAGCAGTCATGCTGATGGCTCTGGTTTCAGCTCAAAGGGGCCAGTCCCTACATAAACTGAGACTGGATAACGTGGTAATTTCAACTAACAAGATACATTTTCGAATCTTGGAGTTGGTAAAGCAAAACAGGCCAGGGTCATCAGGCCTTAATTTGGAATTTCGGGCATACCCTACGGATATCCGACTGTGTGTAGTGACACACCTATTGTTATACTTAGAGACCACTAAAACCCTGAGAGGCAGTGAATTGGGATTATGGATCAGCCATAAACAGCCTCACAACAGGGTATCGGTGCAGACCATTTCTAGATGGCTCAGACAGGTTTTGGGAGCTGCAGGGGTGGATACTGACACTTTCAAATCTCATTCCACCAGGGCTGCAGCAACATCGGCAGCAAGAGATATGGAAGTGCCTATGGACCACATCCTCGCTACAGCAGGATGGTCTAGGGAGAAGACCTTCCAACTTTTTTACAATAAGCCGATTGCCAAACCTACGGTGTTTGCAGAAACAATTTTAAGTTCTGTAACATGATTTTATCCCAAATGAGAGGGAGTATTATTATTTTGTTAAAATAAATTCACTATTGTTTTGAATTTCTGATTCATGTTTGAATACTTCATTGAATACTGAATACTACATACTTCCTCCCCTGGTCAACTAAGGCAGTGAATGAAGCATGGACTCGTTCCACGGCATGAAATCACAGATCTTTAAAATCTTCACATAGTCACTCACGTGACTCCGAAGTAAAATAGTAAGATTAAACGAGAACTTACCAGTTTGAAGTTTGATCGTTATTTTATGAGGAGTTACGTCGAGGGATTACGTGCCCTCCACGCCCACCCTCTATCATAAAGGTCAACTGATATTCTAGTTCTTCTTATCTTACTATGTTTATTTAATCTACTGCTGTCTGTGATATCACATGGTACACAAAAATGCTGGAGAAACTCAGCGGGTGCAGCAGCATCTATGGAGCGAAGGAAATAGGCAACGTTTTATCACACCGCTGCTTTGAAGAATGCCACGCATGCGTTGGAAGCGGGTTCATCACGTATTCCCTCAACGTTCCTCCTCATAAAATACAGATCAAACTTCAAACTGGTAAGTTCTCGTTTAATCTTACTATTTCAAATGCTCACATACTACATTTAGACTTTACTTTAGACTCCAGAGATACAATGTGGAAACAGGAGAGTCTGCGCCGACCAGCGACCCCCCCCCCCCGTACACTAGCATCATCCAACACACTAGGGACAATTTACAATTTACAGAAGCCAATTAACCTACAATCCTGTACACCATTAGAGTGTGAGAGGAAACTGGAGCACCCAGAGAAAATCCACACGGTCTCAGGAAAAACGTACAAACTCCGTACAGGCAGCACCCGTAGTCAGGATCTCAGGATCGGACCCGCGGCTCTTGTACTGTAAGTGGCAACTATGCAGCAACTATGAGTCCAGAACCAGGGGCCACAGTTTAAGAATAAGGGGTGAATCATTTAGAATGGAGATGAGGAAACACTTTTTCTCACAGAGAGTTGTGAGTCTGTGGAATTCTCTGCCTCAGAGGGCAGTGGAGGCCGGTTCTCTGGATAGTTTCAAGAGAGAGCTAGATAGGGCTCTTAAAAATAGCGGAGTCAGGGGATATGGGGAGAAGGCAGGAACGGGGTACTGATAGGGGGATGATCAGCCATGATCACATTGAATGGCAGTGCTGGCTCGATGGGCCGAATGGCCTACTCCTGCACCTAGTGTCTATTAAAATTACACCAGCCCATTTAGCAGCAGCAAAATAGCACAATGTGAGCAAGATAGAGTACGCGCTTCACACCGTCACCTGACTGTCTGTCTTATCGATGTATCACAGAAATGTCAATTCCCAAAGGTAGAAAGTTCAGGATATCCTTACATCATTATTTCACACCTAGAAGTTTAACTACTCACCTAATGCAAGGCTCGGTTGGTTTCTGTGCTAAGGCTGTTTGTAAAAGTTTCAATGCTTCGTTATTCTTCTTCTGAGACAACAACATACGTCCAGCATGGAAATTGTATTGCCACATTTGAGGCTGAAGTGATACGGCATCCATGTATTTCAGAAAAGCCCAGTCAAGGAATTGCTGCTCATCTGGCTGTGTTGATTTACGTTTACTGTCCTAAATGAGATGTCCACCAATGATAATACAGAGCATCAGTCACACGTCAAAAACATACAGTAAAACCAAAAGAATGTATGAGAAGAACACTTCCTGCAACAAAAGTGTATAGGAAGCAACTGCAGACTGACACACAATGCTAGAGTAACTCAGCAGGACAGGCAGCATCTCTGGAGACAAGAAGCGGGTGATGTTTCTGTAGATCAGTCAGTACTAATTGACCTGATCCATATCATATTTTACTGCAGGTTACACAGAAAAGCTGGAGAAACTCAGCGGGTGCAGCAGCATCTATGGAGCGAAGGAAACCTTTCCTTCGCTCCATAGATGCTGCTGCACCCGCTGAGTTTCTCCAGCTTTTCTGTGTAACCCTCATATTTTACTGCATACCAATGCACACTCAAACAGCTATCTGGTTTGAGTGTCTAATATATTATCTAGCCTGCTGGTCCAGCCTCTAATTAGATTTGTCGTAGAGCTTGAGCTTACAACACCTATGTATTTGAGCTCCGTGTGCTTTCCAATAAACAACTTATACTCATCTATGGATTCTGAGTTATTTGACATTCTCACAGTTTCTGGTCTTTGAGTTTAGTTCACAAACTCATAAACTAAACTCCAAGCCCCGAAATGTCACCTATTTCTTCTCACCAGAAAGGCTGCCTGTCCCGCTGAGTTACTCCAGCATTGTGTGTCTATCACGGTAAAGAAAGTGTTGCCTAATGCTTTGCTTGCGTTTCCAGCAACACGTTTTCTGTATCTTTCCAAGGTAATAATTATGAATACACCATCCTCTTGTGAGATTTTAAAGGATGGCTTTCATTCCCCGTGGTGAGTCCTGTCAACTGACGTCAAGTCAGGAGAACGATAACAAAGACTGCAGCCTGGCACCCACCCGGAACATGCGCCCATTTTAGGGCGGGCACTATGGACGTCGAACCAGATGGCATCAACCTGCTGCGGTCCTGCCGACTCAAATGCAAGAAGAAGATGATATACATTGAGCACGTCGTCACGAATCCCAGGACTGAACTCAAAACCTCTATTCCACCAATCGACCTCACTGCGGATGCTGGATTTTTTCTTTATAACTGTTTCATTATGATGCTGCAATATTACAGTTTGCACTCTGGTATTTTTCTCGTTGCCCTATCTGATGTATTTGTATATGGTTCGATTGTACTCATGTACAGTACACATTGATTTGACTTGGATAGCACACAAACAAAACTTTTTCATGATATCTCGATACACGTGGACATAATAAACCAATGCCAATAATACATGTTAATTATCTTCTGAATTACCACATTTAACACACAATACAGGTTCCCCAAGATGACCCCCGGAAACTGCTTCTGGGCACTGCACCAGAATTATCCATCTGGAATTTCACCAGTCAGAGACACATCTCCTTTAGATTCAGATTCAGATTCAATTTAATTGTCATTGTCAGTGTACAGTACAGAGACAACGAAATGCATTTAGCATCTCCCTTGAAGAGCGACATAGCAAACGATTTGAATAAAAAAATAATAAGTGTCCGGGGGGGGGGGTGGTGATTGGCAGTCACCGAGGTACGTTGTTGAGTAGAGTGACAGCCGCCGGAAAGAAGCTGTTCCTCGACCTGCTGGTTCGGCAACAGAGAGACCTGTAGCGCCTCCCGGATGGTAGGAGGGTAAACAGTCCATGGTTGGGGTGAGAGCAGTCCTTGGCGATGCTGAGCGCCCTCCGCAGACAGCGCTTGCTTTGGACAGACTCAATGGAGGGGAGCGTGGAACCGGTGATGCGTTGGGCAATTTTCACCACCCTCTGCAATGCCTTCCGGTCGGAGACAGAGCAGTTGCTGTACCATACTGTGATGCAGTTGGTAAGGATGCTCTCGATGGTGCAGCGGTAGAAGTTCACCAGGATCTGAGGAGACAGATGGACCTTCTTCAGTCTCCTCAGGAAGAAGAGACGCTGATGAGCCTTCTCATTTTTGAGAAGGCTCATCAGCCTTCTCCCTCAAAGTTTGTCCCTCTCATTTTAAAACTATGCCCTCTAGTCTGACATTTCCACCCTGGGGAAAAGGTTCTGACTGTCTACCCTATCTTTGCCTGTTATAATTTTACATACTTCTCTCAGGTCTCCTCTCAGCCGCCAGTAATGCAGAGAAAACAATCCACATCTGTCCATCCATAAGGAAAAATTGTGATAAACAAATCTCGGTTCATGTGAATCCGCTTTCTTTTATTCCTTGAAAATGTAATGTTATAGATTCCTACCGCTGCAGACTGCTTGGATTTCCAGTCGTAGAGTGTCTGCACGTGGTCAGCTTTTGCAGACTGTCCTTGTTCCTTTAAGTGGTGAAATTCCAAGTCCAATGCCTTCAGCATCTCGACTGTGTTCTGCCCCTTCATGCCATGAAGCTTACAGATTGCCAGGATCTCTTCATTTCTCCCAGACATCTCAGCAGCACTCAGCTTTTCTACATCATCTGCTTGGACCTGAGGTAGACACAAAAAGCTGGAGTAACTCAGCGGGACAAGCAGCATCTCTGGAGAGAAGGAACGAGCGACATTTCGGGTCGAGACCCTTCTTCAGACTGATCGGCGTATGCCTCAACCCGAGGGCATTCAAATTATTATCATAGGGTCATAGATTCACACAGCACGGAAACAGGCCCTTCAGCCCAACTCGCCCATGCCAACCAATTTAGTCCCATTTGCCCGTATTTTGCCCCTACCCCTCTAAACCTTTCCTGTCCGATGCTGAGATATAGAAATTGTGTTCTCCCTAAGAGCAAAATAATAACCCTCCCGAACAACAGGAATATAGATGATTTCTTGAGCCTAAATAAGGACATGGTATCAGGGTTCCCTGGCTAGTAATTGCATCTTAGCATGGCATTAAACCGAGTCCACGTCAACTATCGATCACCCGTTCACACTAGTTTTATGTTATCCCACATTCACATCTGCTCCCTTTCTACACGGGGCAATTTACAGAGGCCGATTAGCTAAACAAACCCGCACGTCTTTGGGAAACCCAAGCACCCCGGGGAAACACACAGTCACAGGGAGAACGTGCAAACTCCGCACAGACACGCCTGAGGTCAGGATCAAACCTGTGTCTCTGGTGTAATGAGGCAGCAGCTCTACCACAGATGCGCCACAGTTCTCAATCACAATTTAGTCCAGAGGATGCAGTCTTTCCAATCACGTCATGAAGGGAGCTATCACATTGCAAGCAGCTCCCCTCCTGCTACACGAGACGATTGCTGTAGAATTAGTGGCTGCTGTGTTAATTTGAAGGGAGTGGACTTGAATAGGAAAGTTGCTGACCCTGTTTTTATCTAGTACCATGGGCTGAATGAAAAGTAGGTGAAGTCTTGCCCACTTGACTATGAATTTGGATGATCTTACTGCAGGAGTGAGCAGCAAACAATGTGGCAGTCAGTGAAGGCACCGAACGCTGGTCTGAGGCATTTTAAAGCTGGCGGCAGACGGAGAAGAGGATCGGTGAAACCAGGTCAAAGGGCCTTCAAGGCCAAGATAAGACTGCACTCTTAAAAACATTGCGGATGCCGGAAATGTGGCGGCTCTTTCTCTGCTTTCTCAGTGAAGTCTATTACACTACAATCGTTGCAATTTTGTGCTTATTTATGATTGTGCTAATCTATAGTATGATCTTACATTTTCCCTAGTGGAAGAGTCTAGATGTTTCCACTAGTGGGAGAGTCTAGAAGACATAGGAACGGAATTAGGCCATTCAGACCACCGTGTCTACTGTGCCATTTGATCATGGCCGATCTATTTTTCACCTCTCAACCCCATTCTCCCCGTAACCTTTGACACCCTCCATCGATGCCGCCTGACTTGCTGTCACTCAAGCATTTTACGTTTGAACCAAACATTTGCAATGTCTCTCTTCTCTTTTGATATCTCCTATGATTTCCAGTCTTCTTTTTAATTTTCAACTGTCCACAGTATTTTGCTTTGATCAATTTGGATTGTATGGAACTAATATGTTCCCGATGTTGGGGGAGTCCAGAACCAGGGACCACAGTTTAAGAATAAGGGGTGAGTCATTTAGAACGGAGATGAAGAAACACTTTTTCTCACAGAGAGTTGTGAATGTGGAATTCTCTGCCTCAGAAGGCAGTGGAGGCCAGTTCTCTGGATACTTTCAAGAGAGAGCTAGATAGGGCTCTTAAAGATAGTGGAGTCGGGGGATATGGGGAGAAGGCAGAAACGGGGTACTGATTGGGGATGATCAGCCATGATCACATTGAATGGCGATGCTGGCTCGAAGGGCCGAATGGTCTCTACTCCTGCACCTATTGTCTATTAACACAATAATGCAGCCTTACCGTCTCCATGACTCCGTATACCACTTTCAAATGGTAATGTTCCTCCAGCACCACGCCCAACTGGAAATGCAACTCAGCATCCTTTGGTTTCAATTTTATAGCCAAGGCATAGTTCGCTGCTGCCTTATGCAGTGCATCCAGGGGGGATTTCCCTTCCTCGTAGTAATGCACTGTCACAGATCAGAATAAAGTCATATTACACAAAAGCAAGCACATTACTGAAACTACATTTTTGACACAAAGCGTGGCTAATCAGAAATAGGACATGGTTTGTACCGTCAGCCAACATGAGAAAAATGGGATGCAGGATTTAGGAGATCCTCCTGTCCATCTGCCCGGTAAGTAAATTGGCCCTTTGAAAACTCCAATTTTGTCAGTGACCAATCTTTTAGATAAATCGCAGGATCATACTGTGATACAGCCCAGGAAGTCATCATTCTGTAAATGTGCCCATGCTGGCTCCTTGGCAGAGAAATCCAAATAATATTATTTTCTCTCTGGCAGCTCTTCCCTTACAATCTCTGTGGGTGGCACGGTGGCGCAGCGGTAGAGATGCTGCCTTACAGCGCCAGAGACCCTGGTTCGATCCTGACTACGGGCGCTGTCTGTGCTGAGTTTGTATGTTCTCCCTGTGACTGCGTGGGTTTTCTCTGGGTGCTCCTGTTTCCTCCCACATTCCAAAGACGTGCGGGTTTGTAGGTTAATTGGCCTGTAAACTGTCGCCATTGAGTAGGATAGAGCTGGTGTACGGGTGATCATTGGTCGGCGCTGCCTCGGTGGGCCAAAGGGCCTGTTTCCATGTTGTATCTTTAAATTAAACTAATGACCTTCTGAACAGGTGCATGGATAGGAAAGGTTAGAACAGTGGTTCCCAACCTTTTTTTGGCCATGCCCCACCTAATCACCTCTAAAATCCTGATGCCCCCCCCCGATGTGGTGATATATAATTCTTATCATTTAAAAAGTGAACTCGGTTTCAGCTGAAGAAGCTTAAAACGCCAATACCTTGGTTTAAACAAGCTTCAAAAGAACATGGCATCCATGAAAAAGAAAAATGAAATAAACAAAAGATAGTTAAAGTTCGGAGCAAGAAATTACTAAAAAATTGTAAAAAAAAGAAGAAAAAAACATTAGGTGGTATTAAAATAATAATAATGATAAATATGATAATAAAAGAGTATTCACAGGTAATAAAGAGAGAAAAATAAAAATCGAAAATTTGGACCCAGACCTCCTCAGTCGCGCTCAATTGCCCCCCCTTAAAAATCAAATTGCCCCCCTGTGGGGCGTACGCCCCACGTTGGGAACCACTGGGTTAGAAGGACATGGTATAAATGCGTGCAGGTGGGACTAGTGGGGATGGGGCATTTGGGTTGGCATGGGCTAGTTGGGCCTCTTTCCATGCTGTATGACGCTGTGACTGTAAATATATATTTACATGTAACAAATAAATACATATGTATTTTGTTACTGAATCTGATCTCACCACCCTTCCAGAATGTAGTCCAGGGTCCAACAACACAGAATGTTTAAAATGCTTCTTCATGGTGGCCCACAAAGAACTTGAAAGAACCTTAAACTTTGTAGTTGATTATTAAACTCTTCAGAGAAGCTTGGGATGGTTGATATATTTATTTCATATGTTGACCACATTGCAAAAACAATGAAAACTTTAATAATTATTCAATTTTTTCCTTCAACAAATATGTCCTGTCTTTTTCTTCAAAATCTTTACTTGCTCATCAGAGGATAGTTGCTATCCACTGACTAAATCCATTTGAAGAAGAGTCCTGACCAGAAACATTGCCTATCCATTCCCTCCACAGACACTGTGCTTTGCTCAAGATTCTAGCATCTGCAGTTCTTTGTATCTCCTTTATTTCCTGTAGCCTGTTCCAGAATCTATGGTCACAATTATTGTTTAGGAAACTGAACCGCATTGTTTGCAGGGGAGAATCCACAGTCATAACTTCACCATCATACCCACAATTAAAAAAAAAGATGGACTTGGGGAAAAAGCAAGAGCATAACTTGGCAACAATATGGCAAAAAAAATTACATTGCTACTTGTTGAAGATAATTAATTAGTCCTGCAAAAGTAGACACAAAATGCTGGAGTAACTCAGCGGGACAGGCAGCATCACTGGATAGAAGGAATGGGTGACATTTCGGGTCGAGACCCTTCTTTAGACCGAGAGGGTCCTGCAAAAGAGAGGTAAATGTCATGGAACGTCACAAAACGTGCCTGATTTGGAAACCATTGCTCTGTATGTTTTTATGAAATTCTCGGCATCGCTGGAGAGCATGGCAGCATTATCTCCACGAGCTTGATCTCGAAGATTCTTTTCCCAGTTACGCGCCTTTGGCACAGCACAGGAAAAAGAACATTATTGCAGTCCATTCAACAGTATTAATGTTCATTGAATGTTCACTTCATTTCTTTATAAATATTAAAAGTCAAATGCTCCCTGAATCAGTTAAAATGGATTTCCAAATTACTTTGAGGACTTTGGTTAGGCTGCATTTGGAGTACTGTGTACAGTTCTGGTAACCCGACTACAGGGAGGATGTGGGGGCATTGGAAAGGGTGCAAAGGAGGTTACCAGAATGATGCCAGGATTGGGGCTCGTTAGCTACAGGGAGAAGTTAGACAGACATGGATTGCTTTCTCTAGAACACCAGAAGTTGAGGGGAGACCTGATAGAAGTATATAAAATTATGAGATGCATTGAGAGGGTAGACATGTCAGAACCTTTTTCCCAAGATGGAAATATCAAAAACTGGAGGGCATAGCTTTAAGTTTAAAGTGAATGTGGAGGGCAAATTTCTTTAAGCAGAGGGTGGCAAGTGCCTGGGGTGGTGGTGGAGGCAAATACGATAGTGGCATTTAAGAGACATTTGGATAGGCATGTGGATATGCAGGGAATGGAGGAATATAGATCATATGCATGCAGGTAAGAGTTGGTCTTGGCATGATGTTTGGCACAGGCTTTGTGGGCCGAAAGGCCTTCTCCTGAGCTGCACTGTTCTATTTTCTATGTACTTCACTCGGGCTTTGCAATCTTTATAATTGACATAACTTACATGAAAGAGGCCTACAATCAGAATTTCACTGGAATTTAGAAGGATGAGAGGATATCTTATGGAAACATATAAAATTCTTAAGGGGTTGGGCAGCCTAGATGCAGGAATGTTCCCGAGGTTGGGGGAGTGCAGAACCAGGGGTCACAGTTTAAGAATAAGGGGTCAGCCATTTAGGACTGAGATGAGGAAAAACGTTTCCACCCAGAGAATTGTGAATCTGTGGAATTCTCTGCCACAGAAGGCAGTGGAGGCCACTTCACTGGATGTATTCAAGAGAGTTGGATAGGGCTAACGGAATCAAGGGATATGGGGAGGAAGAAGGAACAGGATACTGATTTTGGATGATCGGCCATGGACATATTGCTGACTCGAAGGGCCGAATGGCTTACTCCTGCCAGTAAATTTTTTATGTTTCTATGTTTCTGGTTTATATCCAATAAATAGCCTGACAGTGGGATAGGTGGAGGTGTCAAAATGGGAATCAATTTTACATCAGGTTCATAATGTTGCTGTCTACTTTCAGAGCAAAATGACAGCATGGCAGGGGACTGAAGAATGTCAACAACCATGTCTAACAGAAAGCTGTAATTCCTATTTAGTATTTGATATTATCATCTACAGCAATTCTTCAAGTCATTCACATACGTTTTTACTGAGAGTTTTACTCTTTTCAAAAATGCATTAAAAAATATTAACAATATAATGCAGGAAAAGTTCTCACTTTTTACCTCTACAGAATGTTTTAGCGCATGTTTAAGCTTTGGTGTGAGGCCAAATTCGGTTTGATACCATGAAGTCCCTGTAACGTCCTAAGGCATATCAAAGATATGGATTATTAAAGAATAATTACGAATATGAACTTCTATAAAAGGAATCAATAAATAAGAGATAGTCAGTAATCTGCTAATGAACAGAATTAAATAATAATTTTAATTTCCGAAGGTAGACAAAAATACTGGAGAAACTCAGCGGGTGAGGCAGTATCTCTGGAGCGAAGGAATAGGCGACGATTCGAGTCAAGACCCTTCTTCAGACTGATGAGGGGGTGGGGGGGGGAGGGGGGGCGGGAAGAAGAAAGGAAGATGCGGAATTTCCGATTGCGTTTATACCACTGTACATGTTCATTCATTATTGATTTTGGTTTGCCTCTAAAATTGAAAGAGAAACAAACGCAAGTTGGACATAATCTGGAGGAACTCAGCGAGTCGGGAAATATCTGTGGTGGGAAATGGACAGACGACATTTCGATTGATAGAGTGGTGGGGAGAAAGCTGGAGAAGAGCGGGGAGGGGGAAGGGACAGGGAAAACCTGGCAAGTGAAAAGTGGATGCAGATAAGATGGGGTGATTTGCAGATGGGTAGAGATAGTAACAAAGAAGTGAAGGATTACTTCAGGACGACTGGAATGTAGGCTGTGGTTACACTCAAATTAACCGGATTGTTTCTGAAGGACAGAGCAGCTTTAGCAGAATACTACATGTTGAGATGAGTTTAGTTTATTGTCACATGTACCGAATTAGAGTGAAAAGCTTTCATGTATAAATTGCTTGCTTTTATAAACACTGCATCTTGATGCGGGCAGATAATACAATTATTAACGTTTTAGGAAGGAACTGCAGATGCTGGTTTACTCCGAAGATAGACAAAAAATGCTGGAGTAACTCAGCAGGTCAGGCAGCATCTCTGGAGAAAACAAATGTTTTGGGTCGAGGCCCTTATTCAGACTTATGAGAACTAGAGATATGAAGAGGTACAAAGAACAAATGAGTGAAAGGTATGCAAAAGGACAAACCAAAGCCAGCAATGATGATTAAGGTAAGGTGGAGCTCACAATGGTCCATTGTTGGCTGTGGAGAAGGTGGTAACAAGTGTAACTAACAAGTGAAACAGTAAAACTAAGCAGGACAGCGGTGAAGCTTCTAAGAAATAAGAAGTTGGTTTATTTTCCTCAAATAACTAACCTTAGAATCCAATTCTGCTGGTGGCCGGTATGAACACTGCTGTATATGGGCGCCGATTTCTGACAGTGCCATCGCATTTGGACAACCTTGAAAGCGAGAGCAAAACTGTAATCATAGGTTTGGCTAAATGGCCCATATAAGCCTGTAAGAGCATTAGGAAACTGAATGGTCACAAAATAGACCAGCAAGTATTGTTAAAGAAAGAACTGCAGATGCTGGAAAAATCAAAGGTAGATAAAAATGCTGGAGAAACTCAGCAGGTGAGGCAGCATCTATGGAGCGAAGGAATAGGTGACGTTTCGGGTCGAGATTGTCTGTGCTGGGACCGCTATTGATTGTGACATATAAATGGCTTGGATGTAAATATAGATGGGTTGGTTAATACGTTTACCAATATTGGAGAAGTTGCGGAAAGTGAGGACGGCTATCAAAGCACACAGTGTGATTGAAGAAGATTCTTGACCCGAAACCTCACCTATTCCTTCGCTCCATAGATGCTGCCTCACCCGCTGAGTGTCTCCAGCATTATTATCTACCAGCAAGCATTGTGTTCAGTTTCGGTCACCTTGCCACTAAACTGTAAAGGATGCAGATACAATTTACGAGGAGCTAAAGGGAGAGGTTCCCTGAGCTAAAGGGAGGGATAAAAGGGATTCTCTGAGCTAAAGGGAGAGGTTGGGCAGGCTCGGGTTTATTTCTTAGAGTACAGGGAGGATGAGGGGTGATTTGATGGAGCTGTATGAAATCATGAGGGGAATAGATACAGTGAAAGCACAGAATCCTTTTTATCAGGGTAGAGGAATCAAGAAACAGAGGGCATAGGTTTTAGGGATAACTTTTACACCCAGAAGGTGGCGGATATATGGAATGAGCTGCCAAAGGAGGTAGTTGAGGCAGCACAACAACTAAATTTGGAAGACATTTGGACAGGCAGACGGACAGGAAAGGTTTAGAGGAATATAGGCCAAATGCACGCATTACATGGGGCATCTTGGTCAGTGTGGACGAGTTGGACCACAAGACCTGTTTCCATACTACACGATTCTATGACTCATGCAAATATATCCCTTTGTTCATTTGTTTTGCGTACACATTGGCAAAATGCATTTCCATATCGAATGATTCCAAATGCGTATAGCTCCCTTCATCTGGCCTGGAAGCACAGAATCTTCAGCGGAGAAGGCGAAAACGCTTGCTATTGATGGAGTGCAGCATAGGTTCACCAGGTTAATTTCCGGGATGACACGACTGACATATGATGAAAGAATGGACCGACCGGGCTTATATTCACTGGAATTTAGAAGGATGAGGGGATATCTTATAAAAACTTATAACATTTTTAAGGGATTGGACAGGTTAGCTGCACCAAAAATGTTCCCGATGTTGGGGGAGACCAGAACCAGGGGTCACAGTTTAAGAATAATGGGTAGACCATTTAGGACTGAGATGAGGAAAAATGTTTTCACCCTGAGAATTGTGAATCTGTGGAATTCTCTGCCACAGAAGGCAGTGGAGGCCAATCCAGTGGATGTTTTCAAGAGAGAGTTAGATTTAGCTCTTAGGGGCTAACGGAATCAAGGGGGTATGTGGAAAAAACAGGGACAGGGTATTGATTCTGTATGATCAGCCATGATCATATTGAATGGCGGTGCTGGCTCGAAGGGCCGAATGGCCTACTCCTGCACCTAATTTCTAGTTTCCATAGTTCTAAAATACAATCATCCCGTGACAGTCTTATGAACTTCCTTGTCACCCAGTGCCTGAATAGATTTAGCTAAAGCCACGTTCTGTCCACTATCCATGAAATGACAATTGGCAATGGGAATATAAGGAAAAGATAGACGAAAATGTGCAAAACACCCAGTGAAATTGGGAAAAATTGGGAAAATGATCTGCAGTGAACAGGGGTCAAACAAGTTTACTTATTACTATTTAATGAGAATCTAGGAGAGATCTTTCATTGTATTATCCCTTTTGCTATTTTTTAATGAAGGCATTTGAGATGAAATGTGATGAAAAATTTGCTGAAGGAATGCGGCTAATCAAACAATATGTTAATGTGATTGATATCTCTGAGCTGTATGGGATAAAAAATGGAAGCACATTTGTACAAGGCAGAAAATCGATTTTAATTATTTTAAAACCAAGTGGTTTCTGAACCAACTTTAATTAAAATAAGACTATTGTGCTTTAACTCAATCAGAACAAATAACTGGTTTCTCACCAAACATTGCTGGAAATCAATGTAGTTTTAAAATATCACAACCTCCAGTTGAATTGATTGATGTATTGAAAGATACAGTGTGGAAACAGGCCGTTGAGTTCATTGAGTCCGCGTGTTCTGTGTTATCCCACTTTCTACACACTACCTACACACTAGAGACAACTTACAGAGGTACATTTACAATTTACCCACAATCCCACACGTCTTTTGGATGCGGGGGGGAAACCGAAGCACTCAGAGGAAACCCACGTGATCACAAGGAGAACGTGCATGCAGACAGCACCTGTGGTCAGGATTGAACCTTAGTCTCTGGTGCTGTGAGGCAGCAGCTCTACCAGCTGCACCACTGTGCTGCCCCCTTATTTGTAAACGTATTCTGCTTGAAATATGTCATCTATTTTCACACAGAGAGTTGTGAGTCTGTGGAATTCTCTGCCTCAAGAGGGCGGTGGAGGCCGGTTCTCTAGATACTTTCAAGAGAGAGCTAGATAGGGCTCTTAAAGATAGCGGAGTCAGGGGATATGGGGAGAAGGCAGGAACGGGGTACTGATTGTGGATGATCAGCCATGATCACATTGAATGGCGGTGCTGGCTGGAAGGGCCGAATGGCCTACTCCTGCACCTATTGTCTATTTTGATTGTGCCTTGATAATCTTCCTGAAATTTATTTAAGCTGCTCATTGGTGTTCTTAATTAAGTCATGCATCACTTCATAAGTAAGACATTTTAATCGCCAGGTATGTACTGTATATATCAACATTTTGATATTTTAAGCCTTTGACATGATTTAGGATTAAGAACAAAATAAAAAGCCAATGATGAGTCCTGTAAGTCATATTATTTCTCAGAGTATACTTGATTTCATTTTGGTAATCTAGTTAGGATTATAATTGATGACCCATAGTCTTTTATTGCAAATGTTTGGCCACATATATAGTTGTAAATAATCAAACCAAAATGCATTAGAATATATGCACGGTAGAAGCAATGTTAAACTTCCCCATCTTAGATGTCTTGAACAAAAGAGATGAGAAGCATCCATTTTCCTGCACGGCCCCCACATTCCCTTGATTCCCTTAATATCTAAAAACATATTTTCTGCGGTCTTGAAAATATTGAACAATTGAGATTACAATCCCTCTTCTCCCCTCTCCCATCAGGCTAGAGGTGCAGAAGTGTGAAAACTCATACCTCCAGATTCAGAGACAGTTTCTTCCCAGCAACAAGAATGACTATCACTAACCAACGAGCAGTCCCGACCTACCATCTACCTCATTGGCGACCCTCAGACTATATTTCATTGAACTTTATTGGACGTTATCTTGCACTAAACATTATTTCCTTTTATCCTATATTTGTACACTGTAGACAGCTAGATAGTAATCATGTATAGTCTTTCCGCTGACTGGATAGCATTCAACAAAAAGCTTTTCACTGTACCTTGGTACACATGACAATAAACTAAACTGGTGAATTCCAAAATGTTAGCCTGATATCACTCCCTAAATATCAAGATTCCAGAAACAAAATGGATCGGGTGTTCTACAACAATGCATGTGCGATGACTACTCTGATTCCATAGAGGGGTACATTATAAGGTGTCAGAGGTTACTCTGAATTGTAGCATGCCAACCTTGTACGTCAAAAGTTGTTGTTTATGTTGCTTCAAATGCCTCTTCAAACCGAATCTACGTGGCCGAAGATAGACGCAAAAAGCTGGAGTAACTCAGTGGGACAGGCAGCGTCTCTGGAGAGAAGCAATGGGTGACGTTTCGGGTCTTGGCCCTTCTTCACACAGCACGCCACCCATTCCTTCTCTCCAGAGATGCTGCCTGTCCCACTGAGTCACTCCAGTTTTTTGTGTCTGTCTCCAGTTTAAGCCAGCATCTGCAGTTCCTTCCTACACAAATCCACATGGCCTCTGCTTGCAATATCTCATGTGGCGACTCTGGCGAAGTTGAATGTTGGATATTTTCAGTTTGTGTGGTGATATGAGGTGGGAAGAGGGGTAAGATTTAATAGGAACCCGAGAAATAACATTTTTTACACAAAGGGTGGTGGGTGTATGGAACAAGCTGCCGGGGAAGGTAGTTGAGGCAGGTATTATCATAACACTTAAGAGACACTAGACCAAGTGGGATCCATTGGGCCCCATTCCCTCAACGCAATATTCCACCACTCACCCATTGCCCTATGCAATATTCCACAACTCACCCATTGCCCAATGCAATATTCCACCACTCACCAATAGCCCCCAACTGCCCATGCGCGGCTCATTTACCTTCATCCCCCAGCACTCCCACCCCCTCCACACTCCCCCTTCTTTCCCCTCTCCTCCTCCCCTCCCCACTCCCTCCATCTCCCTCCTCCTCCAAAACCCATCTCCCCTCCCTACCCCCCTTGACGTCATTGTGAGGTGGAAGCTGCTGGGTTTTTTTTTAATGTAAATGAGATTCCATTGTGATGTCATTGTGGGGTGAAACACTGCTGATGGGCAGTTTATGAAAAGTTCAATTGCAAGTTCAAGGGATTTTTTAGAAACTGGATTTTGTAACGTTTAAAATGTGAATAACTTGTAAACTATACCATCAATCTGAATGATAATTTGATACACCACAACACAGGACAATGGTGAGTAAGGTGGTCCAAAAATTGTAGCTCTATCGTGTACCGTTTTGGCGTAATATCAGGATCACACTCATCACAGACAGACAGACTGAATCACAGACATAATAGCAAACAAGATGAGAGTTTTAATAATATCTATATAACTAAAAGTCTCATCTTGACCACTTCCTGTCTGCGCTGTATATTGATTTTAGAAAAAACGCTAACCTATATCGCTATGATTTTTGGCCATCTTACTCACAGTCCTCCGCTGAGGCAGCCTCGAGGATTTTTCCGATCGATTAAAAATAAAAAAGTTATGAGTGTTTAAAAAATCTCGAGATCAGCTAACTGGTCCTCTCGCCTGTCAATCACCATGATGAAGGTAACACCCCGTCTGGGGGGGGGTGGGGGGCAGGACTATAAAACCCCGGATGCTTGGACGCGAGTCAGTTACTCTGGAAGATCGCGAGGGAGAGGCCACAACTGTGATTCTAAGCTGTGAATCAACTGAACTGTGAGTCTGCAACGTATTTGCAATAAATGATTTGTTAGCCCTTAATGACAATACCATTAGTTGTTTGGCCTGCCCTGCCTGTGCTTGAAACAGCAATGCAAATTTGGAAATGAAATGACAATGCCATGAGTTGTTTGGCCTACCCTGTGCTTGAAATGGATTGACTTGGCTTGAAATGGATTGAATTGACTTGAAATGGATTGATTTGACTTGAAATGGATTGACTTGACTTGACTTGGAATGGATTGAAATAGATTGTTGGCCCTGCACTCACTGTGCTTGAGTTGACCCACAACACCCATGCTAGCGCTCCAGAAAGCCCCCCCTCCCCTCACCACTGGCCAGCAATATTGGAATTGGTGCAGAGGTGGAATATTGCGTGGGGGGACTCAACGGGTCCCACTTAGTCTAGTATAGATGTAGATGGGAACAGGTACATGGGTGGAAACGGTTTAGCAAGAATCAAGGGATTTCTGTCCAAAGAAGACACTGAAAAACTTCATGCATATATTTTTAGTAGGTTATATTATTGTAATGGCATCTTTACAGGTCTCAATAAAAAATCAATTAAACAACTGCAGCTTATCCAAAATGCCACTCTGCCAGAGTCTTGACCAACACCAAGAAAATGGACCACATTATACCTGTCCTTAAATCTTTGCACTGGCTCCCTGTGTGTAAGAGGATAGATTTTATAATTCTGTTACTGACCTACAAGGCACTGAATGGTCTAGGTCCAAAATACATCTCTGACCTACTTGTTGTATATGAGGCGCCTAGACTCCTCAGGTCTTCAGGGACAGGTTTACTCTGTGTTCCCAGGGTCAGAACTAAAAAGGCTGAAGCAGCATTCGGTTTTTATGCTCCACTCCTGTGGAACAAGCTCCCTGAACACCTGAGGTGTGCACAGACTGTAAGCGCATTTAAATCAGGCCTAAAAATACTGTTGTTTACTATAGCTTGTCCATAAATCCGACATGCAGGTAATCTTAACCATCTAATTTTAACCCTTTTATGTGCTTTTTAAAATCGTTTTATTGTTTCATTGACGTTGTTTTTTTATTCATACATTTGTCGTATTGCTTATTTTGCAATTTTTAATTATTGACTATTTTGTTTTTTCTTTCCTGTAAAGCACCTTGAATTGCTGTTTGCACGAATGGTGCTATACAAATACACTTGCCTTGCCTTGCCTTGCCTAGAGGGTTATGGGTCAAGTGCGGCCATGTGGGACTAGTGTAGATGGGGCATGTTGGGCGGTGTGGGCAGGTTGGGCTGAAGGGCCTGCTTCCACGCTGTATGACTATGACTACAACCTCTGAGTATGCAAGACAGTCTACATATTCTGATCTGAGTTTAGTGATCGTTTCCCTGAGATCATTTGAAGCTTGTTCCAATGAATTAAAACTACAGTACAAGTGGAAAATTGGAGGAATGTCCTCTGTATCATGCAGAAATTATTAAGTGAATAATTTGGTTAAGATATTCAATTTTTATTTAAAACGTGAACATTTTTGGAAAATATTGCCAAAAAGATTAAGTGTACCTCGATATTTGAAGCAACAATAAATAGTGGCATCCAACATTCTTCTGTCCAATTCGTATTCTGGGACATACCAATCTTGAGCAAAGGGAGTTTCATCGATAGGATCACACATTGTCTTTCGAGTGAGGTATTTAACAGCTGATTCTGAGAAAATGTGCTTGTGATCACTTTGCAATAAGAAACAATAACATGAATTAAAATGTTGAACAATCATGATCATTGCATAAACAGCAGAGCAACATTGTGGGAGCAGCTTACAACTGATTAGGATACCATTGATCTAGTCCGAGCCTCAGCTTTCCTTTGCTCTTGGTAGAAACCTAAGCTTTAAAAGGCTGGAAAAAAAGAGGTGGGAGCAGGACAAAACCAGAGAAGTGATAGGTGGATACAGGTGGGGGGGGGTTGATTGGCAGCGATGGGTGGAGTAAGCGACAAAGGCTAGAGATGAAAAGGGTGTCAGCTGTAGTTGGGAGTTTGGGACACAACATGGTTGCACGCCAGAAAGAAATCACCCGGTTCTTTTGATGTGGTAGTGGAAGAAAGAGCATTCATTTGAGTCAGTAAGTTCAAGAAAAGGTTCTTACCTTCCTTTGATAGAGACTGGCTGGTAGAAAGCCTTGAGGATTATAGGGCACTCAAACTCAGCAGCATCATTTGGATGTGCAAAAGTGATGGACCATGGAAAGCGTGCGTGAACAACAATAATCCGATATATCTATGCAGGAAAGTTTTAAAATGATCATTTTTTTTCTTAAACAGGCTTCCTTGCTCTACTGGTGTTCGAAGCTTAAATTATATAGCCATATAATAATGTGACCCGATCTTACACTTTTACCAAATATTGACAAATATTATTAGTCAATAATGTCAAAACCTTTACTATCTGACGAATGGGGAAGGATTGTAATCAGTTCATAATTGATTGTAGAATTAGGCCATTCAGCCCATCAAGTCTACTTCACCATTCAATCATGGCTGATCTATCTCTCCCTCCTAACCCCATTCTCCTGCCTTCTCCCCATAACCCCCGACACCCGTACTAATCAATAATCTACAGAACGTTTTTCCTTCCATTATTTATTATGTAAAAGAATATGTGTGTTATGATTGTGTTTATAATTTGTTTGGTTGTTTTGTTGTTTGTCTTTTGCACAAAAGTCCGCGAACATTGCCACTTTCATTTCACTGCACATCTCGTATGTGTATGTGACAAATAAACTTGACTTGACTTGACTTAATCTATCGATCTCTGCCTTAAAAATATCCACTGACTTGTCCTCCACAGCCTTCTGCAGCAATGAATTCACCACCCTTTGACAAAAGAAAATTCCTCATCTCCTTCCTAAAGGAACGTCCTTTAATTCTGAGGCCATGACCTCTGGTCCTACTCTCCCGCTAGTGGAAACATCCTCTCCACATCCACATTCCCCAAAATGGTGGTTCTAATTTAACGCCAGAACAAATAGTTCATGTTTGTCATTATTGACTCCTTTCAAATTGCACACTTGAAGAATGTCACATCTTCCGATGGTTAGTGGTGCTCTTCCCATTACTGAACCTTTTGTGCAACCTCCATTTGCATTTAAATAGAGTTGTAACATCAGTGGTTCACAGTGGCATGATCGAAAGAGCCCAAAGCTTGAGATGATAAAAATGATTTTTAAAAATGTGCTCAATTGGATGGGGCAGGAGGTGGTAAGTTAATTATGATTTAAATCAATATTAATTGTTCTTCGTGGAAAATGAAGCTCATTTAAAGTTGAGATTCAGTTCAGTACAGAAGTAACACATCAATTTATGCACAAAATCCAACAGCATTATGTGCAGGTAAATGAATGTCTAGATGAAGAGTCCCGATCTGAAACGTCGACTGAGGCACCAGAAACTAGACTCCTTTGCACGTCTAGCATTTGTCACTTACTCCACCTTTCTGCCAATCATCCTCCCTCATCTGTGTACACCTATCACTTGTCTGACTTTATTTGACCCCCCCCCACTCCATCAGTCCGAAGAAAGGTCCCGACTGAAGACTTTATCCGTCCATTCCCTCCTGAGTTACTGCCTGATCTGCTGAGTTCTTCCATCAGTTTGCATTCTTGTCTAGATTCCAGCATTTGCAATTCCTAATATAATAACAGCTAATCTTGATGTTGCTGTTTTAAGGACAAATAAATATTGGCCAGAACACTGGAGGAAAAAGGTCAGTACATTCTGTAGTTTATCCTGAACAGCCTAGTGGTGTGTCACTTTAGATTATATGTTCTCATTTCAAGAGAGAGCTAGATAGGGCTCTTAAAGATAGTGGAGTCAGGGGATATGGGGAGAAGGCAGGAACGGGGTACTGATTGTGGATGATCAGCCATGATCACATTGAATGGCGGTGCTGGCTCGAAGGGCCGAATGGCCTATTCCCGCACCTATTGTCTAAATCTGTGGGGTGGAGTGGTTCAATGGAGTGGGTTGCAACATGACCTCCTGATTCAGAAGTAGCTGCAACTGAGTCAAGGTGAACTAATGTGCTTTTTCTGACTTAATTAAAATAAAGACACACCAACTTAATGACAACTTAGCCAATTTGTAATGTGATCATAAATCTTTCAAAAAGCATGAAACTGGAATTGATGGCAATCTGACAAATAAATAAACCAGCATCTGCAGTTCTTTCTTGCACTTGAAAATAACAAACATTGATGTTGTACCTGTACTTGTGTACCACAGATGCTGGTTTAAACCGAAGATAGACACATAAAGCTGGAGTAACTCAGCGGGTCAGACAGCATCTCTGGAGTGAAGGCATATGTGACGTTTCGGGTCGAGATCCTTCTTCAGACCCTTTGATATTATACTTACTAAGTCAGAGGGAGATATAAATTCCACTTCTGCCATGGTGAGATTTGAACTTGTGACTAGTAGCAAGGCTCAGTGCTGGGATCCCAGTTATCTATATTAATATAAGTCTGATCTTGACTGCTTTTGGCCCACTCTGGTGCTGCTGGAGATATTCATGTTTTATAAAAATTCCCCATTCTCTCTGCTGCCCCCGCTTGCGGCAGTGGGGAGGGACTATAAAATCCGGAAGTGTAGTTCCTCACTCAGTCTCTGCCAGATCCAGGAAGCGAGAGGGTCACGGCTCTCTGAGCTGCGAATAACACTGAACGCACGTCTACTACACGGTGAGTCCCCTCGATGCGGCTGTAAGGTGGCTGCTGCCCAATTGTTTGCCTCGCCTTTTTAACAAGTTTGTGTTCACAAAATGAATTTTGGTTGTCGGGTGGCTGCATCCAAATTGTTTGCCTTGGCTTGGCTTTTAAAATCGTTGCAACAGTTGGCTGCCAGCCCAAGAATCCATTTGGCCCACAATGTCTGTACTAGCCCTCTGGAAACCAGTACCTTCGGCCCGTAACACTTATACTAGCGCAACAGAAAGCCCCCCCTCACCCCTACTGGCGAGCAATATTGGAATTGGTGGAGAGGTGGAATATTGTGTTGGTGACCAGTCCTCCCGTGTGATGCTGGGACCCAACGGGTCCCACTTAGTCTAGTTTACAATATATATTAACGATTTAGACAAGGGAATTAAATGTAACATCTCCAAGTTTGCGGATGACACAAAGCTGGGCAGCAGAATGAGCTGTGAGGAGAATGCTACGAGGCTGCTATGTGACTTGGATAGCTTGGGTGAGTAGGCAGATGCAGTTTAATGTGGATAAATGTGAAGTAATCCACTTTGTGTGGCAAGAACAATAAAAGCCTGTCCCACGGTACGAGTTAATTCTAAGACCTCTCCCGAGTTTGTCCTGATTCGAACTCGGAGATTAAGGAAATGGCCACTCGTCGGTACTCGGGGTTCTCGTGGACATTTTTCAACATGTTGAAAAATCTTCACAAGTCTTCCCGTGCTTACCTGCCATCAGCGAGTCTTCCCGAGTACCTGCCGTTAGCGGTAAGAGCCACTAACAGATGTCTCCTCGCTCCGACGTACCCGCTACGCTCATTCTCCGTGCTTACGAGTTTGGAGGTCCTACCGCAGTTGTACAGGGCCCAGAGTATTGTGTGCAGGTTTTGTCTCCTAATTTGACGAAGGCCATTCTTGCTATTGTGGCAGTGCAGCGTAGGTTCACCAGGTTAATTCCTGGGATGGTGGGACTGATATATTATGAAAGGATGGGTTGGCTGGGCTTGTATTCACTGGAACTTGGAAAGATGAGGAAAAATGTTCCCGATGTTGGGGGATTCCAGCATCAGTTTGTCACCGTTTAACGTTTAAGAATAAGGTGTAGGCCATTTCGGACTGAGACGACGAAAAACGTTTTCACCCAGAGTTGTGAATCTGTGGAATTCTGTTTTTAAGAATTCATGCCGCTGAATCAATTGTCCAGATCTCCAGATTTTAGCCCTACAATCACAGCAAATTTCAATGTTTCCTCATCTTCTATCCCACAACTGCACCATTTAATGGGTCAAGTCACCACTCTCTCAAGGGAAATTAGGGATTGGAATCAAATGCTGGATCAGTCTACGAAGCCCACATGCCTTGGATATGTAGGAAGGAACTGCAGATGCTGGTTTAAACCAAAGATAGACACAAAAAGTAGGAGTAACTCAGTGGGTCAGGCAGCTTCTCTGGAGAAAAGGAAGGGGTGACATTTCAGGTCGGATGGTCTGAAGAAGGGTCTCGACCCAAAATATCACCTATTCCTTTTCTCAAGAGATGTTGCCTGACCCATTGAGTTACACCGGCTTTTTGTGTCTAACATCCCTTGAATGAATCTGCTAACAAAAACCTTAGTCTTAAGAAGGGTCTCGATCCGAGATGTCACCCATTCCTTCTCTCCAGAGATGCTGCCTGTCCCACTGAGTTACGCCTGCATTTTGTGTCTAGCTTCAAAATAAACCTTAGCCGTTTCATTTGTTTAAGAAGGAACTGCAGATGCTAGAAAATCGATAGTAGACATAATGCTGGAGAAACTCAGCGGGTGAGGCAGCGTCTATGGAGCGAAAGAAATAGGTCAGATGAAGACCCTTCTTCAGAGGGCCTCGACCCGAAACGTTGCCTATTTCCTATGCTCCATAGATGCTGCCTCACCCGCTGAGTTTCTCCAGCATTTTTGTCTACCTTAGCCTTTTCATTCATCCCAGTTTTTCCTTCCTACATTTATCTTCTCACTGCACTTAAAACCTGCCAGTCTAGATAGTGTACTTAACGTGGAAAGTCATAATGAAAGTGGTGCTATGAGGGTTTCCATTTCAGTTACGGCCAAACCTCCTAGCAATGTTATTCTCTCGCACATGATACACAATGGAAATGTTTTTGTATGAGAAAACCGCATAAAGCATTTTGGATGTGAACCAATGCCACTTGATTCAAAGAGAGATGAGGAGTGATTAGGTTTAGATAGGGAGATAATAGTGGGAAGAGGACAATGGGAGCAGAAATGATGTTCACAATGAGGTAGAGTAGACAGGCTTGGAGACAGTTGAAGGAGGGATGTTGCGGTACACAGTATGCTTGGTCAGGGAGAAGGCTCTGGGTTGGAACACCAGCAGGGAAAATCTGTTTTAGAGCCCTTTTAGTTTAGTTTAGTTTAGCTTAAAGATACAGATGTGGAAACAGGCCCTTCGGCCCACCGAGTTCGCACCGAACAGTGATCCCCACAAATTAACATTATCCTACACACATTAGAGACAATTTACAATTACACCAAGCCATTTAACTTACAAGCCTGTATATCTTTGTAGTGCGGGAGGGAACCGGAACACCCGGAGAAAACCCACAAGGTCACAGTGAGGACGCACAAACTCCATACAGACAGAACCCTTAGTCAGGATCGAACCCGGGTCTCTGGCACTGCAAGGCAGGCAGCAACAACCGCTGTGCCACCCCCCCCCCCCCCCCCCCCCCCCCCCCCCCCCCCCCCCCCCCTTCCCCTCCTTCAGACCAACCCGCCGGCCAATTAAGTCCCAACCCTGACTTGTATCCACCTATCACTTGCTGGGCTTTGCCCCACCCCCACCCCTCTTTCCCCGGTTTCTCCCCCCCCCAATTGGTGTGAAGAAAGGTCCTGATTTCTGTCCATTCCCTCCACAGATGCTGCCTGACCCACTGAGTTCCTCCAGAACATTGTGTTTTGCATAGGGGAACCCAATGGAGATTAATTACCAGCACTGACCTGCTGTGCTAAATGGCCTGTTTCTGCACAGTAATTATTAAATAATAGATTTTGCTTTATTTTATGCCAATTTTAAAATTGCAAGAAATCACTTTAAATTGCAAGAAAATAAACAAATGATATGAAACTTTAATGAAATAAATCAGCTGCATTCTACCTGGGATTGAGTGCCATTTGCTGATGTAACATTCACTTCAATTTTGGTATTTCCCATTAATAGCTGCACCGGTTCACTGACATCTGACCCATTAACAGTGACTGCCATATTATTGTCTGGCACTGTTGGCTGAGCAATTACAGAGGTCATATGGATTGGTGCTGTACCTAATACATGAATACAAAAGAATATCTTTTAATATCTGGAATCAACTTTGACGTGCATTGAATAATAGTTTCATAGCTTTATGTTTAAATAGTTTCAATAACTTTCAAATTTAGTTCCAAATAATGTCACCTACACATTCTACAGACTATCATGAAATTAAGTGAACATATGCATAATTAGAATACAATCACAAACCCCCCCCGATCCAACACCCTACATTTGATAGTCCCAACCACGTCACAGAATCGTACATCCCAACTTGCCCACGACGACTGAGATGTCTATCTGAGCAGGTTCCGTTTACCCGCATTTGGCCCATATCCCTAAGTTCATGCATTACAGGAGAAGAAATTAGGCCATTCAGCCCATCAAGTGTACTCCACCGTTCAATCATGACTGATCTATCTCTCTCTCTAAACCTCTCCTATCCACTGAACAAATATATGTTATAATTGTACCCGCATCTAGTTTTCTCCGACAACTCGTTGCAAATAATCACCAACCTTTCCCATCCGTGTAAAGTTGGAGAGAAAAATAGTTTGACTATAATTTCAATGTAAGATTTACAACATCAAATATTGATGTAAAGGTAGGTTTGGAAGATGATGTTGCCATTGATATTTGCTTCACTTTCAAATTTTATTTCCAAATAATGTTTAGCTGCAGGATGAAATGTTTGGTTAATTATATCCAATTAACGCCTTTATATTAAAATGGTTCTGGCAAGAGATTTAAAAATAAATGACACCTAATGTTGAGAAGGTAGCACTGGGGTTTAGTTAGGAGATACAGTGTGGAAACAGGCTCTTCAGCCCACTGAGTTAGCAGCAAGAAGCAACCACCCGTACACTCGCTCTATCCTACACACTGGAGACAATTTACAGAAGCCAATGAACCTACGTCTGTGGAATCTGGGAGGAAACTGGAGCACCTGGAGAAAACCCACGTGGTCACGGGGAGAACATACAAACTCCTTACAGGCAGCACCTGTAGTCAGGATCGAACCCGGGTCTCTGGCGCTGTGAGGCTGCGCCACCGTGCCACCCCCTGTTCTTTAAAATGTTTAAATCATTTAAATGTTATTACGATTGTTCTGAGGATCATGCTATAGGAAGGAAGTGGTTGTGCTGGAGAGAGTGCAGAGGAGCTTCAGCAGAATGTTCATAAGGTCATTGGAATAGAGTAGTATTAGGCCATTTGGCCCATCAAGTCTATTCCGCCATTCAATAATGGCTGATCTACCTCTCCCTTCTAACCACATTGTCCTGCCTTCTCCCCATAACCTCTGACACCTGTACTAATCAAAAATCTATCTCTATCTTTGCCTTAAAAAAGAAGGCTCCAGTCTTCTGTGGCAAATGAGATGAGAAGAACTTTTTTCACACAGAGAGTGGTGAATCTCTGGAACTCTCTGCCACAGAGGGTAGTCGAGGCCAGTTCATTGGCTATATTTAAGAGGGAGTTAAATGTGGCCCTTGTGGCTAAGGGGATCAGAGGGTATGGAGAGAAGGCAGGTACGGGATACTGAGTTGGATGATCAGCCATGATCATATTGAATGGCGGTGCAGGCTCGAAGGGCCGAATGGCCTACTCCTGCACCTAATTTCTATGTTTCTAAATAATTCCACAGATTCACCACCCTCTGACTAAATAAATTACTACCCATCACCTTCATAAAAGAACATTCTTTAATTCTGAGGCTATGACCTCTGGTCCTAGATTCTCCCACTGGTGGAAACATCCTCTCAACATCCACTGTATCCAAGCCTTTCTCTATTCTGTAAGTTTCAATGAGGTCGCCCTTCATTCTTCTAAACTACAGTGAGTACAGGCCCAGTGCCAACAAACGCTCAGCATGTTGTCTGGATCAGAGGACGTCAGAAGTTGGATAGGCAAGGTTTGTTTTTCCAGGAATGGAACAGTCTGTTAAAGGTATCTGATATTTTATGAGGCATAGATAGGGAAGATAGTCAGAATCTGTTTCACACGATAGGAAAGGCAGAGCTTAAAGGTGAGAAGAAGGAGCTTCAAAAGGGATTTAAGGTCATAAGGAATAGGAGTAGAATTAGGCCATTCAGCCCTTTAAGTGAACTCCACCATTCATTTATATTGCTGATCTATCTCTCCCTCCTAACTCCAAAACCTTTATATTCAGAGTGGCTTATATTCAGAACTCGGTACTAGATCAGCTGTGTGGTCTGATACTATGTTTAAGAGACATTGAGATAGGCAAGCCATAGGATACATAGAAACATAGAAAAATAGGTACAGGATTAGGCCATTAGAGCCAGCACCACCATTCAATATGATCATGGCTGATCGTCTAAAATCAGTACCCTGTTCCTGTTTTATCCCCATATCCCTTGATTCCGTCAGCCCCAAGATCTAAATCTAACTCTCACTTGACTAAATGTAGACTGTACAAGGTGCTGGTAAAGCACATTTGGAGTGCTGCTTACAATTCCAGTTACCTGCTAGGAAAGGATATCATTAAACTGGAAAGTATGCAATAATGATTTACAAGGATGTTAATGGGTCTGGACGGTTTGATTTATAAGGAGAGACTGAGTCTTGTTTCCTTGGAACATTGGAGTCTGAGGGATTACCTTATAGAGGTTTATAAAAGCATGATAAGGTGAATAGCTAGTCTTTCCCCCCAGGTAGGGCAGGCACAATTTAAAAGGATCATGAGAAACAACTTTTTCCATGCAGTGATGCCTGTATAGAACAATTTGCCATAGGAAGTGGTGGAGGTGGGTAAAATTATAACATTTAAAAGATATTTGGAGAGGTGCATGGATTGGCGAGATATGGACAAAGCAAAGGCAATTGGGTCTAGTTTGGTTGGGCAACTCGTAGGCTTTTCAGGTTAGCTTTATGACTTGAAATGGGATTAGCACAGATGGGCAAAAAGGTTGACATGGAGTGTGATAGAGTCAAAGAGCTTGGAAACAGGCCCTTTGGTCCAACTTGCCCACGCCCCGTCTACATTAGTCACACCAGCTTGAGTTTGGCCCATGATCCTCTAAACGTAACCTATCCATAGTGGTACATGGATAGTTTCTGTGCCGTTCAACTCTATGACTATCTCTGACCTGTTTAATAGGAACAATGTGTGTAAACACCTTGTGAACATTCTTTGTTCTGTTTATGCATTACATTTAATTTTGAAACTATCGAAGGAAGGATTACCAACGTCTAAAATACTAATCCTTTGATCTGTAATTCTACTGCACTTAAAAACCGACACTATCTTGCTAAACTAGTGTCGACATTGATGTGACATTCGACAAATAAAATGTCAGTACTGGGGGAATATTTTTTAAAATTGTGTAAGGTTCAAAAAATAGATGTCGCATAGTCACAAAACCAGGTTTGATATTTCTATGCTGCATACCTGTTAATATGCTGTACATCTTCATTTTATTGTTGTAAATGAACACGGCATCCATTTGTAACATTTGTTGAATTACTCTTGCATTGGGGATGATATGCACAGTTCAGTTTAACCATATAACCATATAACAATTACAGCACGGAAACAGGCCATCTCGGCCCTACAAGTCCGTGCCAAACAAATTTTTTTCCCCTTAGTCCCACCTGCCTGCACTCATACCATAACCCTCCATTCCCTTCTCATCCATATGCCTATCCAATTTATTTTTAAATGATACCAATGAACCTGCCTCCACCACTTCCACTGGGAGCTCATTCCACACCGCTACCACTCTCTGCGTAAAGAAGTTCCCCATCATATTACCCCTAAACTTCTGTCCCTTAATTCTGAAGTCATGTCCTCTTGTTTGAATCTTCCCTATTCTCAAAGGGAAAAGCTTGTCCACATCAACTCTGTCTATCCCTCTCATCATTTTAAAGACCTCTATCAGGTCCCCCCTTAACCTTCTGTGCTCCAAGAGAATAAAGACCTAACTTATTCAACCTATCTCTGTAACTTAGTTGTTGAAACCCAGGCAACATTCTAGTAAATCTCCTCTGTACTCTCTCTATTTTGTTGACATCCTTCCTATAATTGGGCGACCAAAATTGTACACCATACTCCAGATTTGGTCTCACCAATGCCTTGTACAATTTTAACATTACATCCCAGCTTCTATACTCAATGCTCTGATTTAGAAAGGCTAGCATACCAAAAGCTTTCTTTACCACCCTATCTATATGAGATTCCACCTTCAAGGAACTATGCACAGTTATACCCAGATCCCTCTGTTCAACTGTATTCTTCAATTCCCTACCATTTACCATGTACGTCCTATTTTGATTTGTCCTGCCAAGGTGTAGCACCTCACATTTATCAGCATTAAACTCCATCTGCCATCTTTCAGCCCATTTTTCCAAATGGCCTAAATCACTCTGTAGACTTTGGAAATCCTCTTCATTATCCACAACACCCCCTTTCTTGGTATCATCTGCATACTTACTAATCCAATTTACCACACCTTCATCCAGATCATTGATGTACATGACAAACAACAAAGGACCCAACACAGATCCCTGAGGCACCCCACTAGTCACCTGCCTCCAACCCGATAAACAGCCATCCACCATTACCCTCTGGCTTCTCCCATTCAGCCACTGTTGAATCCATCTTGCTATTCCTGCATTTATACCCAACAGTTGAACCTTCTTAACCAACCTTCCATGAGGAACCTTGTCAAAGGCCTTACTAAAGTCCATATAGACAACATCCACTGCTTTACCCTCGTCAATTTCCCTAGTAACCTCTTCAAAAAATTCAAGAAGATTAGTCAAACATGACCTTCCAGGCACAAATCCATGTTGACTGTTCCTAATCAGACCCTGTTTATCTAGATTCTTATATATATTATCTATATATAGTTATTAATATATATTATATATATATAGTTTAATGCAGCATAGGGTCAGCATTAATCTGGAGCATGCAATCACTGAAGGCATGGGACGTAAAAAGTAAACTTCCTTTCTTTGACAATAGAATTAATTTATAATTAGCACTCCGCAATCACTGACAATACCATAACACAAAACTCGAACGATAAACTTTCTGACTTTCTGACTACTGGATGTGTTTATTTCCCCTATTAAAGGGGTCCTTATTACACATCCTGATCAAAATATTTTCTTTTTCATCAACCGGTTTTCTACAGCTATTGACCTACAATACCAGGGCAACTTAATTTTTAAGAAAGAACTGCAAATGCTGGAAAAATCAAAGGTAGACAAAAATGCCGGAGAAACTCAGCGGGCGAGGCAGCATCTATGGAACGAAGAAATAATCTTCAGAAGGGACTCGACACAAAACGTCACCTATTCCTTCGCTCCATGTATGCTGCCTCACCCGCTGAGTTTCTCCAGCATTTTTGTCTACCTCCGGGGCAACTTAATGAACTTTTAGCATTCAAATAAATGACCCACATACATGTATATTCATACACAGACATTGAAAACGCAGGATCGAGCGGCAAATTTTCAACTATTTTCAGTCCACTTAGCAATGGCGTGCTGGCGGTAAGCTTGGTTGCCTCTACTATATATTGCTTCAGGGTTCCATCCTCAGCTGCAACTTCAATTATAATTTTATTTACACCTTCTTTAAGGGGAACAGATTTACTCCCAGCAGCACCCTGGAACAAAACAAAACAAAAGCAATAAATTACAAAATTACAGAATTCGAGGCGGATGATTGCTGTTTCCACATATGCTGACAAGTTGAAAATCAGATATGGACTCATTAAATCAAAACATTGCGCTCCTACATTAAACCTCTTCAAAGAAGAATATGGAGATTAAATGGAGGTGGTCCAGGACAGAAAGGTCGGTATGGGAATGGGAATTAAAATGGACGGCAACTGGGAGATCCAGCAGGCCTTGACAGACCCAGTGTAATTATTCGGTGAAACGGTTACCTGATCTATCTTTGGTCTCGCCAATGTAAAGGAGACCAAATCAGAAGCACAGACGAGGTTTGAAGAGGTGCATGTGAACCTCTGTCTCACCTGGAATGAACGCTAGGGTTCCTGGATGGAGGTGAGAGAGGAGGTATAGGGGCAGGTGTTACATCTCCTGTGGTTGCAGGGGAAAGTACCTGGGGAGAGGGCGGCTTGGGCGGGAAGGGATGAGTGAACTAAGGAGTTACAGAGCGAGTGGTCTCTGTGGGAAGTGGAAAGGGATGGGAAGATATAACGGGTGGTGGGATCATAGAAACATAGAAATTAGGTGCAGGAGTAGGCCATTCGGCCCTTCGAGCCTGCACCGCCATTCAATATGATCATGGCTGATCATCCAACTCAGTATCCCGTACCTGCCTTCTCTCCATACCCCCTGATCCCCTTAGCCACATCTAACTCCCTCTTAAATATAACCAATGAACTGGCCTCAACTACCCTCTGTGGCAGAGAGTTCCAGAGATTCACCACTCTCTGTGTGAAAAAAGTTCTTCTCATCTCGGTTTTAAAGGATTTCCCCCTTATCCTTAAGCTGTGGCCCCTTGTCCTGGACTTCCCCAACATCGGGAACAATCTTCCTGCATCTAGCCTGTCCAACCCCTTAAGAATTTTGTAAGTTTCTATAAGATCCCCTCTCAATCTCCTAAATTCTAGAGAGTATAAACCAAGTCTATCCAGTCTTTCTTCATAAGACAGTCCTAACATCACAGTTGAGATGGCAGAAAGGTCACAGAGTTAATTCCGGGATGGCAGGACTGTCATATGCTGAGAGAATGGAGCGGCTGGGCTTGTACACTCTGGAATTTAGAAGGATGAGAGGGTATCGTATTGAAATGTATAAAGATTATTAAGGGTTTGACAACGCTAGAGGCAGGAAACATGTTCCCGATGTTGGGGGAGTCCAGAACCAGGGGACATAGTTTAAGAATAAGGGGCAAGGCATTTAGAACGGAGATGAGGAAACACTTTTTCTCACAGAGAATTGTGAGTCTGTGGAATTCTCTGCCTCAGAGGGTGGTGGAGGCCGGTTCTCTGGATACTTTCAAGAGAGAGCTAGATAGGGCTCTTAAAGATAGCGGAGTCAGGGGATATGGGGAGAAGGCAGGAACGGGGTTCTGATTGGGGATGATCAGCCGTGATCACATTGAATGGCGTTGCTGGCTCGAAGGGCCGAATGGCCTACTCCTGCAACTATTGTCTAAATGATGGATTTATGGGTGGAAGGGGCCAGCAGGAAAGAGGATGAGGGGAATGAAAAGGGAAATGAGAGACGGTGATGAGTATATTCCGAAAACAGGTCCCAACATGAAAGATTGTCTGTTCATTCAAACCACCTACGCTCCATGACCCCCTGAGTTACTCCAGCACTTTATGCTTTGGCAGGAATGGAGGCAAATTATCTTCAATCTCCTGGGAAGATGACTGCAATAATGTTTTGAGTCCATGTGAATCTCCTCCCATTCCATGCACAGGTTAAGGTTTATTATTGTCACATGTGCAGAGGTACAGCGAAAAGCTTTGTTTTGCATGCTAGCCAATCAGATCAGATAATACTATATGTAAATACAATCACGCTAAACTCAAATACAATAGGTAGAGCAAAGGGGAAGATAGAGGGTGCAAAGTATAGTTCTTAACATTGCAGCACATCATTCCCTTAGATAAGCACGGTGGCGCAGTGGTAGAGCTACTGCTTTACAGCACGACTCGGGTTCGATCCTGACTATGGGTGCTTGTCTGTATGCAGTTTGTACATTCTCCCCGTGACCTGTGTGGAATTTCTCCGAGATCTTCGGCTCCACTCTCCAAAGATGTACAAGTTTGTAAGTTTATTGGCTTGGTGTAAATGTAAAATTGGCCCTAGTGTGTGTAAGATAGTGTTAGTGTGCTGACTCAGTGGGCCGAAGGGCCTGTTTCGCACTGTATCTCTAAACAAAACTAAACTTAGTTACCTAAAATTGGAGAATTTATAGTTCATACTATGGCGTTGTAAGCTATCTCCATCTGTACTTTGTCCTGCCTAGGCAAGGATACCAGCATAATCAAGGAGTAGTCTCACTGAAGGATCCCAGTCACTCCCCTTCCCTTCTCCCATCAGGCAAGAAGTCTGAAAACCCAGATTCAGGAACAGTTTCTTCCCAGCTGTTATCAGGCAACTGAACGGATCTCTCGTCAGCTAGCGTGAGATCCTGACGTCCCATCTAACTCATTGGAAACCTTTGAACTCTCTTTAAGCGGACTTCATCGGACCTCAATGTTATATCTTCGCACTAAATGTTCAAGTTCACATTTATTGCCACATGCACCAATTAAGGTACAGTGGAATTTGACTTACCATGCAGCCAGACAATCAAAAGTGCACAATACACAATAGAGTATAACATGAATTATGTGTATTGTGCTCTTTATCCTTTATCTTTAACTGTGCACGGCTTGCGTGTATTCATGTACAGCCAGTTCTTTGACTGGATAGCACGCAAACAAAAGCTTTTCACTGTATCTCGGTTTAATTTATTATTGTCATGTACACCAAGGTACAGTGAAAAGCTTTTTTGTTGCGTGCTATCCAGTCAGTGAAAAGACTCACGGTTACAATCAAGCCATGCAGAGTACTGATACAGGGTATAATGTTTAGTGCAAGGTAAATCCAATCAAAGATAGTTTGAAGGTCTCTAATAAGGCAGTTGAGAGGTTAGTATCACTCTCTAGTTGATAATAAGATGGTTAAGTTGCCTGATAACAGCTGGGAATAAACTGTCCCTGAATCTGGAGGTGTGAGTTTTCACACTTCTGCACCTCTTGCCTGATGGGAGGGGAGAAGGGGAGACTCGTCCTTGATTATGCTGCTGGCCTTGCCGAGGCAATGTGATGTGTAGATTAAGTTAATGAAAGAGAGGTCTGGGCTGCGTCCACATTTGTAATTTGTCTCTGTAAATGTATGAAATCGTGGAGAGAGCTGTTCCCCAAACCAGGCTGCGATGCATCCCAATAAAAGGCTGTAGTAGGTGGTTAGGGTTATTGCGGACATGCTCAACTTCCTAAGCCTGCTGACGAAGTAGAAGCCTTGGTGTACTTTCAGTTTAGTTTATTGTCACGTGTACTGAGGAACAGTAAAGCTTTTTGTGGCATGCAACCCAATCAGCGGGAAGACTATAGATGATTACCATCAAGCCGTCCACAATGTACAGGTACAGGATAAAGAGTATAAAGTTTAGTGCAAGATGAAGTCTAGTAAAGTCCAATTAAAGATAGTCAGGGGGGGGTCTCCAATGGGTTAGATGGTTGCGTTCAATAAACCAAACTAAAGGAAAATATATTGTTCAACCAAACTTGTCCACTTTACTGGGCAGGTAGCCACACATGCCCTCATTATAAAAAATCTTAAAAAGTGTACCCTACAAAGTGATTTGTATTGATGCTGAAGCCAGGTGATTCTTTGCGTGATGGCCCCAGAAGTGGATCGGCTAATATAGATTACAATCACTGCACTCTTTTAAATCTTTAACTAGAACTTTATTCTGACTTTACTGCTCTTTATGTTGCACTCAACATTATACCCTTCATCCTGAATCTCAACACTGTGGTCAGTTCGATTGTAATCACGTATAATCTTTTTGGTGACAAGATAAAACACAACTATCCCAGGAATTATTGGGTTAACATGTAGTTCAAGTTCAAGTTCAAGTTTATTATCATTCCGTAAGTGGCGGCGCTGGTGAACGGCTGCGGCTCGCCTGCAGTCCGTTTGTTTTTACTTTTATGTGTTGTTTTTTTCGTCTTGTTTAGTTAAGTTTCTGGTTTTTAGGTTTGTGTTATGTGTGAGGGTGGGGGGTTGAAACAGGGCTTTCTGTCTCTCCCTTCGGGGGAATGCGACTTTCTTGTCGTATCCCCCTTCTCTGCCTCCGTCTGCGCTGAGGCCTAATGGCGGAGCTGGCGACCTCGAGGCTCCGGAGGCAGAGCCTGTCAGGACTCGCCCTGGGCTCGCTCCCGTGAGGGCGGCCCAGCTCGAGGGTAACGGCGCTCCCGTGAGGGTGGGGCTCGAGGGTAACGGCGCTCCCGTGAGGGCGGCCTGGCTCGAGGGTAACGGCGCTCCCGTGAGGGCGGCCCAGCTCGAGGGTAACGGCGCTCCCCTGAGACGCTCCCGTGAGGGCGGCCTGGCTCGAGGGTGGAACGGCGCTCACGTGAGGGCGACCCGGCTCGGGGCTGGAACGGTGCTCCGGTGGCTGAGACGGCGTTCTGGCGGCGGCGGCCTGAGTCCGGGGTTCGGCCGCGGGCCAGTGGACGACATCGTCAACAGCTGTGTCCGCTGGACTGGAGGGCGGCAGCTTCGACCACCCCCGGGCCGCGGAGTTTGAACCGGCCCGTTCGCGGAGCTCGGTGAGCCGCGGGACTGACTTACCATCGCCCGGTGGGGTATCGCCTCAGCGCAGAGGGAGAAGAGGAGGGAAGAGACAGCAGCCCTAAGATTCTTGCCTCCATCACAGTGAGGAGGTGTTTGGTGGACTCACTGTGGTGGTTGTTAATTTGTGTTTACTGTCTGTTCTGTTGTTTATTATTGTATGTATGGCTGCACGTAACAACATTTCGTTCAGACCATAAGGTCTGAATGACAAATAAAGGATCTAATTCTAATTCTAATTCTAATGTGTCCCTGATAGGACAATGCAATTCTTGCTTTGCTTCAGCACACAGAACATAATAGGCATTGACTACAAAACTGATGAAGTGCAAATAACAAATAATGGGTTATTAATGTTCAGAGTTTTGGCCGAGCCAGGTTTAATAGCCTGATGGCTGTGGGGAAGTAGCTATTCCTGAACCTGGTCGTTCTGGCAGCGGTGACTTGAGTCCGGGGTTCGGCCGCGAGCCAGCGGCTGCGGCAGCAGGACTGGTGGACGGCAGCTTCGACCACCCCAGGCCGCGGTGATTGAGCCGCGGGACTGTTTTAACATCGCCCGGTGGGGTATCGCCCCAGCGCAGAGGGAGAAGAGGAGGGGAAGAGACTGCAGACCCTAAGACTTTTGCCTCCATCACAGTGAGGAGGTGCTAGGTGGACTCACTGTGGTGGATGTTAATATGTGTTTATTGTTGGTTTTTTTATTGTATTGTATGTATGTATGTATGACTGCAGGCACGAAATTTCGTTCAGACTTCGGTCTGAATGACAATAAAGGAAACCCTGTAACCCTGTTTGTCTGCATTGGGCCTGTATTCGCTGGAGTTTAGAAGGATGAGGGGAAACCTCATTGAGACTTACCGAATAGTGAAAGGCCTGGATAGAGTTGATGTGAAGAGGATGTTTCCACTAGTGGGAGAGTCTAGGATCAGAAGTCAGCCGCTAACCAGGGCTGTTAAAGTCCGCAGCTGCCGCAGGCTGGAGCACCAAAGGCTGACGCCTGGCAAAGGGATCGCCCGCTCCGAGATGTTAAAGTCCACAGCCTCCACAGTTTGGGAGCTCCAGAAGTCCCAAACAAGAGGCCGCCAGCTCCATGGTGTTAGGCCACAGTGTGGATGGAGATACAACATGGAAAAAGTCGCATCTCCGTCGAGGAAAGAAATAAGAAAAGTTTCCCTCACCCCCCCATATAATACAAAACTAAAGATAAACTAAAACATACATTTTACAACAAACTAAAAACACAAAGGAAAAAGTGGAAGACAGACCGTTGGCGAGAAAGCCATCGTAAGTGCCCCCTGATATATATATATGTGTATGTATATATATATATATATATATATACTAGACTAAGTGGGACACGTTGGGGGGGGGGGGGGGGGGGGGCTTTCTGGAGCGCTAGTATGGGTACTGTGGGCTGAAGGGACTGGTTAGTATGGACATTGTGGGACAAATGGATTCTTAGGGTGGCACTCAGTCACTCAAGCCTGATGTGCTGGCAGCTCACTAACGGCTGGTGGGCTAGCAGTTGACACGGCTATTCCTTGAAGTTCCATTTCAAGCAGGGTGCAAGGCAACCAAATTCAAATGCAGTATCCTACCATTTCAAGCAGGGTTCAAAGCCACCAAATTCAAGTGCAGTTTCTTACCACTTCAAACAGGCTGCAAGGCCACCGAATTCAAGTGCAGTTTCCTACCACTTCAAGCAGGGTGCTGGGCCACAAAACTCAAGTGCAGTTTCATGCCATTTCAAGCAGGGTGTATGGCCACCAAATTCAAGTGTAGTTTCATGCCACTTCAAGCAGGGTGCAAGGCCACCAAATGATAGTGCTGTTTCATGCCATTTCAAGCAGGGTGCATGGCCACCAAATCCAAGTGCAGTTTCATACCACTTCAAGCAGGATGCAAGACAACCCCACTAGTCACTGCCTGCCATTCTTAAAGGGACCCGTTAATCCCAACTCTTTGTTTCCTGTCTGCCAACCAATTTTCTATCCATGTCAGCACTCTACCTCCAATACCATGTGCCCTAATTTTGCCCACTAATCTCCTATGTGGGACCTTATCAAGTGCTTTCTGAAATTCCAGGTACACTACATCCACTGACTCTCCCTTGCCATTTTCCTCGTTACAAAAAATCTTCAAAAAATTCCAGAAGATTAGTCAAGCATGATTTCCCCTTCGTAAATCCATGCTGACTCGGACCCATACTGTTACTGTTATCCAAATGGCTATTTCATTTTTTATAATTGACTCCAGCACCTTCCCCACCATCGATGTCAGGCTAACTGGTCTATAATTTCCTGTTTTCTCTCTCCCGCCTTCCTTAAAAAGTGGGATATAAAAGTGTATATATATATATATATATACATATACACACACACATAGAAAATAGGTGCAAGAGTAGGTAATTTGGCCCTTCGAGCCATTCAATATGATCATGGCTGATCATCCAAAATCAGTAGGTAGACAAAAATGCTGGAGAAACTCAGCGGGTGAGGCAACATCTATGGAACAAAGGAAATAGGCAACGTTTTGGCCCGAAAGGTTGCCTATTTCCTTTGCTCCGTAGATGCTGCCTCACCTGCTGAGTTTTCTCCAGCATTTTTGTCTACCTTTGATTTTCCAGAATCTGCAGTTCCTTCTTAAACATCCAAAATCAGTAACCTGTTCCTGCTTTTTCCCCATATCCCTTGATTCTGTTAGCCCTAAGAGTTAAATCTAACTCTTTCTTGAAAACATACAATGAATTGGCCTCCACTGCCTTCTGTGGCAGAGAATTCCACAGATTCACAACTCTCTGGGTGAAAAAGTGTTTCCTCATCTCAGTCCTAAATGGCCTACCCCTTATTCTTAAAATTGTGTGACCCCCCCCCCAACATTGGGAAACATTTTTCCTGTATCTACCCTGTCCAATCCTCTAAAAATGTTATATGTTTCTATAAGATCAAGAGTCAAGAGTGCTTTATTGTCATATGTCCCAGATAGAACAATGACATTTTTACTTGCTGCAGCACGACACAATATGTAAACATAGTACACCGTAAACAATATGATAAAGGGGAAAAAGTTCAGTGTGTGTACATACATATACTCACAAGTACACACACACACACATATATATACACAAATTCTACATATAACAATAGTAGTGCAATAATAACAATAATAAGTCTATTGTAGTTCAGATTCCCTCTCATCCTAAATCACACACACACACACACACAAGGTAGACACAAAATGCTGGAGTAACTCAGCGGGTGGGGCAGCATCTCTGGAGAGAAGGAATGGGCGCAGTTTCGGTTCGAGACCCTTCGTCAGACTGATGTCAGGGGAAGGGGCGGGACAAAGATAGAATGTAGTCGGAGATGGTAAGACTAGAGGGAGAACTGGGAAAGGGATGGAGAGAGAAACCAAGGGCCATCTGAAGTTAGAGAAGTCAATGTTCATACTGCTGGGGTGTAAACTACCCAAGCGAAATATGAGGTGCTGTTCCACCAATTTGCGCTGGGCCTCACTCTGACTATGGAGGAGGCCCAGGACAGAAAAGTCATATTGAGAATGGGAAGGGGAGTTGATGTGCTGGGCCACAGGGAGATCAGGTAGGTGAAGACGGACTGAGCAGGGGTGTTCAGTGAAACGATCGCCGAGCCTGCGCTTGGTCTCGCCGATGTAGAGAAGTTGACACCTGGAACAGTGGATACAGTAGATGAGGTTGGTGGAGGTGCAAGTGAACCTCTGCCTCACCTGGAATGACTGTTTGTGTCCTTGGATGAAGTCGAGGGGGAAGGACAGGCGATGCATCTCCTGTGGTTGCAAAAGAAAGGAGCTGGGGAGGAGGTGGTTTTGGTGAGAAGGGACAAGTTGACCAGGGAGTTTCGGAATGAATGGTCTTTGCGGAAAGCACAAATGGGGTGGAGATGGGAAGATGTTGCCAGAAGTGGGATCCCATTGGAGGTGGACAAAATGTTGGAGGATTATATGTTGTTATATACATACACGCAAAAGATAGACACAAAATGCTGGAGTAACTCAGCGGGACGGGCAGCATCTCTGGAGAGATGTACACACATGCACACATATTTACATATATATATAAATGCGGTGCTGGAACCACACCTATTTACAATACACATTAATGATTCAGAAGAAGGGATTAAAAGTAACATTAGCAAATTTGCAGATGACTGGGTGGCAGTGTGAACTTTGAGGAGGATGCTATGAGGATGCAGGTTAACTTGGACAGTGGGCAGATGCATGGCAGATGCAGTGTAATGTGGATGAATGTGAGGTTATCCCCTTTGGTGACAAGACAAGAACAGGAAGGCAGATTATTATCTGAATGGTGTCAAGTTAGGAAAAAGGATGGTACAAAGAGATCTGTGGTGGTCCTTGTTCATCAGTCACTGAAAGCAAGCATGCAGGTACAGCAGGCAGTGAAGAAAGCTAATGGCATGTTGGCGTTCATAAGGAGAGGAGTTGAGTATAGGAGCAAAGAGGTCCTTCTGCAGTTGTACGGGGCCCTAGTGAGACCACACCTGGAGTATTGTGTGCAGTTTTGGTCTCCAAATTTGAGGAAGGACATTCTTGTTATTGAGGTACACAAGGTTAATTCCCGGGATGGCAGGACTGTCATATGTTGATAGAATGGAGCGGCTGACAATAGACAATAGGTGCAGGAGTAGGCCATTCGGCCCTTCGAGCCAGCACCACCATTCAATGTGAACATGGCTGATCATCCCCAATCAGTACCCCGTTCCTGCCTTCTCTCCATATCCCCTGACTGCTATTTTTAAGAGCCCCATCTAGCTATCTCTTGAAACCATCCACAGAAGCTGTCTCAACCGCCCTCTGAGGCAGAGAATTCCACAGACTTACCACTCTGTGAGAAAAAGTGTTTCCTCGTCTCCATTCTAAATGGCTTACTCCTTATTCTTAAACTGTGGCCCCTGATTCTGGACTCCCCCAACATCGGGAACATGTTTCCTGCCACTAGCGTGTTCAAACCCTTAACAATCTTATATGTTTCAATAAGATCCCCTCTCATCCTTCTAAACTCCAGAGGGTACAAGCCCAGCTGCTCCATTCCCTCAGCATATGACAGTCCTGCCATCCCGGGAATTAACCTTGTAAACCTACGCTGCACTCCCTCAATAGCCTCAAATTAGGGGACCAAACTGCACACAATACTCCAGGTGTGGTCTCACTAGGGCTCTGTACAACTGCAGAGGACCTCTTTGCTCCTATATTCGATTCCTCTTTTTATAAAGGCCAACATGTCATTCGCTTTCTTCACTGGGCTTCATTGGGCTGGGCTTGTATACTCTGGGATTTAGAACGATGAGAGGAGATCTTATTGAAACATTTAAGATTATTAAGGGATTGGATGTGCTAGAGGCAGGAAACATGTTCCTGATGTTGGGGGGAGTCCAGAACCAGGGGGTACACAAAAATGCTGGAGAAACTCAGCGGGTGCAGCAGCATCTATGGAGCGAAGGAAATAGGCGACGTTTTGGGCCGAGGGAGGTACACAGAACCAGGGGGCACAGTTTAAGAATAAGGGATGGGCCATTTAGAACAGAGGTGGAAAAACTTTTTCACCCAGAGAGTTGTGATTCTGTGGAATTCTCGGTCTCGGAAGGCAGTGGAGGCCAATTATCTGGATGCTTTTAAGAGAGAGTTAAATAGAGCTCTTAAAGATATCGGAGTCAGGGGATATGGGGAGTATGCAGGACTGGTGTACTGATTGTGGATGATCTGCCATGATCACAGCGAATGGTGGTGCTGGCTTGAAGGGCCGAATGGCCTACTCCTGCACCTATTGTCTATATCAGGGGTCGGCAACCTACGGCCCCCGGGCCGAATGCGGCCCGTAACCAGAAATCGTCCGGCCCGTAGGCAGATTCTTTCCCCGTAATCATTCGGCCCACCGAGCGCAGCCAAGTGTAGAACTCTGGCCGTACCGCATCCTGGGTAAAGCTGCTGGCACGGCCGTGCACCTTCTGCGAACACGTTTATGAAAGAACTGCAGATGCGGGAAAAATCGAAGGTCGTCAAAAATGCTGAAGAAACTCAGCAGGTGAGACGTACAGGGATTGCATGAGGCTCCCTAAGCTGCTGAGTTTCTTCCAGCATTTTGTCTACCTTCTGTGAACACGTGATTTGATGCCTGCCATCTGGGGCGGGATGCAGACGGGATCTATTTGCACACGTGATAGATGTGGCCCGCCATCCGCTCACAGACATGCGTTCTGGCCTCTATGCAGGACAAGGTTGCCGACCCCTGGTCTATATGAATTAATGAATAAGTTTATTGGCCATGTAGTTACATGCAAGCCTTTGGTGCTCCGCACACAAGTGACATGACCTACAGTAACAGTTGGGAATGACACATGACAAAACATTCACATACTCACAAAAGAAAGACAATAAATGCTGGAGTAACTCAGCTGGACGGGTAGCATCTATGGTGAAGTATACACACACACATTGAGTCTGAAGAAGGCTTTCGACCAGAAACACGATGTTTCTTCTCTCCTTTTCTCCATCTCTCCAATTCCTTCTCTCCCATTCCTTCTCTCCAATTCCTCTCCTTCTCTCCTTTTCCCCCATTCCTTCTCTCCAATTCCAATTCCTTCTTTCCTTCTCTCCAATTCCTTCTTTCCTTCTCTCCAATTCCCTCTCCTCCTCCCCCATTCCTCCTCTCCCATTCCTTCTCTCCAATTCCTTCTCTCCCATTCCTTCTCTCTAATTCCTCTCCTCTCCCATTCCTTCTCTCTTTCTCTCCAATTCCTCTCCTCTCCCATTCCTTCTCTCTTTCTCTCCAATTCCTCTCCTTCTCTCCCATTCCTTCTCCCCTTCTCTCCCCTTCCTTTTCTCCATAGATGCTGCCTGACCCGCTGAGTTGGTCCAGCATCTCTGTCCACCACACATTGGTTGAGTTGAGTAGAGTAGGTGGCGGCCACTCACCAGGATCTGGTACGAGGCCCCGTTGCCGCTGGGCGTCGCGTTCACGGTGGCCTTCAGCGCCTCCACGCCCACTGTCAGCTTGTACTGGGTGATCTTGGGCTGGAAGGGAGGCTCCAGGGTGCCGGGAGACACCACCAGCTTCTTCAGGTCGCAGTCGTCCATGATGGCGGCCGGCGGCGCCGAGGCCTCTCACTGTCCCCAACCGACGGCGCCCGCTCCCATGGCAACGGAGGCCTCACACCCACACCCACACTCACTCTCCACCCCGGCCGAGCCCGAACCCGCCCGCCCTCTGCTCCCACCCCAAACCAACCCCCAGCTCTCGCCCACACCTTCTTTAAACCTCAGATTCACACCTCCTTCTCCCTTCCCGCCCTTTCCCTTCCCTCTCCCCGCCGGCCCGCCCGCGCTTTCTCACGCACCGCCCCCCTCCCCACACGGGACTACAACTACCGGCAGTCCTTGCGGCCCTGCGCATGCGCGGCAAGGGGGCATACTCATCATCATCCTGAATATCATTAACATCATCCTCATCACCATCATCATGCTCGTCATCCTCATCCTCATCCACATCATCATCATCATCATTCACAACATCCTCATCACTATCCTCATAATCATCCTCATCGTCCTCCTCATCATCATCATCTTCACATTCATCATCATCCTCATCATCATCATCATGCTCGTCATCATCATCATGCTCGTCATCCTCATCCTCATCCACATCATCATCATCATCATTCACAACATTCAGATTCAGATTCAGATTCAATTTTAATTGTCATTGTCAGTGTACAGTACAAAGACAACGAAATGCATTTAGCATCTCCCTTGAAGAGCGACATAGCAAACGATTTGAATAAAAAAAATAATAAGTGTCCGGGGGGGGTGGGGGGGTGGTGATTGGCAGTCATCCTCATCACTATCCTCATAGTCATCCTCACTGTCCTCCTCATCATCATCATCATCATCACATTCATCATTCATCATCATCCTCATCATCATCTTCATCATTGTCATCCTCATCATCATCAACATCTTCATCATAGAAACATAGAAACATAGAAATTAGGTGCAGGAGTAGGCCATTCAGCCCTTCGAGCCTACACTGCCATTCAATATGATCATGGCTGATCATCCAACTCAGTATCCCGTACCTGCCTTCTCTCCATACCCCCTGATCCCTTTAGCCACAAGGGCCACATCTAACTCCCTCTTAAATATAGCCAATGAACTGGCCTCAACCACCGGTCACTGAAAGTTGGTGTGCAGGTACAGCAGGCAGTGAAGAAAGCTAATGGAATGTTGGCCTTCATAACAATAGGATTTCATTATAGGAGTAAAGAGGTTCTTCTGCAGTTGTATAGGTGAGACCACATCTGGAGTATTGTGTACAGTTTTGGTCTCCTAATTTGAGGAAGGACATCCTTGTGATTGAGGCAGTGCAGCGTAGGTTCACAAGATTGATCCCTGGGATGGCGGGACTGTCATATGAGGAAAGACTGAAAAGACTCGGCTTGTATTCATTGGAGTTTACAAGGATGAGGGGGAATCTTATAGAAACATGTAAAATTATAAAAGGACTGGACAAGCTAGATGCAGGAAAAATGTTCGCAATGTTGGCCGAGTCCAGAACCAGGGGTCACAGTGTTAGAATAAAGGGGAGGCCATATAAGACTGAGGTGAGAAAAAACTTTTTCACCCAGAGAGTTGTGAATTTGTGGAATTCCCTGCCACAGAGGGCAGTGGAGGCCAAGTCACTGGATGGATTTAACCATATAACTATATAACCATATAACAATTACAGCACGGAAACAGGCCATCTCGGCCCTACAAGTCTGTGCCGAACAACTTTTTTCCCCTTAGTCCCACCTGCCTGCACTCATACCATAACCCTCCATTCCCTTCTCATCCATATGCCTATCCAATTTATTTTTAAATGATACCAACGAACCTGCCTCCATCACTGCCTCCACCATTTAAGAGAGAGTAAGATAGAGCTCTAGGGGCTAGTGGAGTCAAGTGATATGGGGAGAAGGCAGGCACGGGTTATTGATAGGGGATGATCAGCCATGGTCACAATGAATGGTGGTGCTGGCTCGAAGGGCCGAATGGCCTCCTCCTGCACATTCAAATCGTTTGCTATGTCGCTCTTCAAGGGAGATGCTAAATGCATTTCGTTGTCTCTGTACTGTACACTGACAATGACAATTAAAATTGAATCTGAATCTGAATCTGCACCTATTTTCCATGTTACTACAAGTCCCATGATGCCTTGGTGCTGGTGCGCAGGCGCGTTGCTGGGAGTCCGCTCGGTTTTGGCTTCGGGCTCGGCTCGGCCTCGGCGCCCCGACTCGGGCTCGGCTCCGCTCGGGTTCGGCTCCGCTCGGGCTCGGGCTCGGGCTCGGGCTCAGCCTCGGCGCTCCGACTCGGGTTCGGCTCCGCTCGGGCTCCGACTCGGGCTCGGCTTCGGCTCCGCTCGGGCTCGGCTCCGACTCGGGCTCGGCTCCGCCCCGACTCGGGTTCGGCTCCGGCTCTCCTCGACATCGGTGCGGCCTCCGCGACGACATGGCAGCCGCCGAGCCTGGCGCCGAGGAGGAATACCCGACAGAGATCCACGAGTACCTGGTGGCCTTCGAGGAGTCGGTGAAGAGTGCGGACGGGGTGTTGACGAGCCTGGTGTCCGCTCCCCGCACCCAGCTGCTGCAGAAGGTACATTCACCATTACTCACGCGTGTGTGTGTGTTAGGAAGGAACTGCAGATGGTGGTTTACACCTAAAACACACTCACACACTCACACTCATATTCACTCACACACTCACACTCATACACACTCACACACTCACTCACACACACACACTCACACACACTCACACGCACACACTCACACACACACACACACACACACACACACACACTCACACACACACTCACACACACACACTCACACACACACTCATACACACTCACACACTCACTCACACTCTTATTCACACTCACACTCTTATTCACACACACTCACACACTCTCACACTTATTCACACTCACACACACTAACACACACATTCACACACACTCTCACACACTCTTACTCACACACACGTACTCACACACTGTTACTCACACTCACGCACACACACACACTCATACTCACACACACACTCATACACACACTCACAAACACACACACACTCATACACACACTCACAAACACACACACACACACACACTCACACACTGTTACTCGCACACACACTCACATACACACTCACTCACACACTCACATACACACTCTAAAGAGAGAGGGTGGAGAGAAGGGAGGCAGGCAAGTGTTTGAAGAATTTTGTAATCCAGATGTAGATGCACAGAGTCTCTTGCCCAGAGTAGGTGAGTTGAGGACCAGAGGACATAGGTTTAAGGTGAAGGGGAAAGATTTAATAGAAATCCAAGGGGTAACTTTTCTGATAGCTCTCGTGGCTGATCGATGCTGCTGCATCATAACAGAAGGTATAACTTATAAAACATATAGCATATAACTGCCTAAACCTACATGATCTCCCGGTTGCTAAACATTTAACTCCCCCTATCATTAAGCAAATTGGAGGAACAGCACCTCATATTTTGCTTGGCCAGCTTACAACAAAGAGGTGAATATTGACATCTCTAACTTCAATTAACCCTTGCTTTCCCTCTCTCTTCATCCCTCCCCCATCCTAGTTCTCTGACCAGTCTGACTGTCCTCCTGATTAAATTCTACATTGTATGCCTCGTTGTCAGCTTGAGTAATGGGGAAAAAATGAGAGCTTTATTATTAAATTTAGCTTTTATACTAATATTATAATATTTGGTTGTGTTTCTGTTTTTTCCAAAAAAAAGAACTATTGCCTTTCAATTTTCACAGTGACCTCAGATTTTTTGCATGATATATAAAAACAAAATTCAAAGTATCAATGGGAAAATGTCCAAGGATTATAATTTTGGGTCAGGCTTGCAAATGCACAAGTAGAAATAGTTGGTTGATCTGAAAATATTATCATGCCTAAGCAGAGAAAATAATTCTGATTGCAAGAGTTCATAAATTCTAGCAGATTGATACAAATACATCGATAGATGCTCCTGAGCACATCATCAGTGATGTAACCTGGGGTCATTGGGTGTTTCGGGTCTTTCAACAACAGACACCCTCACCTAGGCGACCCAGCCGTGGTTGATCAGACCACGACTTGTATTCAGGTGGCATTCGCTCCTCCCCATGGACCTCCTCGCTTGATCCAGAGCCATCTCGAGGCCTTCTCCGCTGCCTCTGTGGTGTTCTTGATGGCCTTTCTCCTCACCACTCCGTTTATGCCCAGTGCACTCAAAGCTTTGTAGAGCTTTGTAGAGCTGGAGCTTGGTGTTATTTCCGTAAAGGGCGATGCTGCTAAGGCTCCTGGGCAGTCCCAGCCACCTTGTGAGAAAGCTGCTGACTTTCCTCTCCAATTTATCTACGATGGATATTGGGACTTCGTAGACAAGCAGTGGCCAGAGTATCCTTGGCAGGATACCATGCTGGTAAATCCATGCCTTGAACTTGCCGGGAAGCCTCGACCGGTCCACTGCTCTCAACCAACTCTCCAGCTCCTGACAGGTTGCCTGGACAGATGCTGTATCCTCCAGGCTGCTGTTAAACACCTTGCCAAGACTCTTCACTGGCCTTTCGGAGACAGTTGGGATTGGTGTCCCTTCGATGTTGAAGCGGAACCTGGCCATGACTTTGCCCTTCTTCAGCACCAGTGACCTTGATTTTCCTGGCTTAAACCTCATCCTTGCCCATCCAATCAGTTTCTCCAACCCCTGCAGGATCCACCTGCCTCCTGGCACTGACTCAGTGGTGACAGTCAGGTCGTCCATGTAGGCTCTGATTGGTGGTTGGCGTATTCCTGACTTGGTCCGAGGGCCCCGGCACTCTGGCTCAGCAGACTTGATGATCATGTTCATCGCCAAGGCAAAAAGGATCACAGAGATGGTACAGCCTGTGATGATCCCAACCTCTAGTCTGTGCCACTCTGATGTTATTGACCCTGATGAGACTCTCATGCTGAACTGGTTGTAATAGTCCAGGATGAGATCTGCCACTTGGCCCCACGGGGCACATGATGCTTGGCCATGACTGTCTGGATCAGCTTGTGCGGGATGGAGCCGTAGGCATTGGCCAGGTCAAGCCAGAGCACTGCCAGGTCCCCCTTGTTCTCTCTGGCTTCTCTATGAGCTGGGTCACCACTCCCGTGTGCTCTAGACACCCCGGCATTCCAGATAAGCCTCCCTTTTGCACTGAGCTTTCGATGTAACCATTGCTGGAGAGGAAGCTGGTCAGCCGCCTCGCCACTATGCTGAAGAAAATCTTGCATTCAACATTTAGCAAGGAGATGATTCTGAACTGATCGATCTTCTTGGAATCTTCCTCCTTTGGGATCCAGACTCCTTCAGCGAATCGCCACTGATGCGCCCTCTCCTCCAGACGACTTTCAAGATTTTCCACAGCCGTTTCAGTAACAAGGGGCAGTTCTTGTAGACCCTGTAGGGGACTCTGCTCGGGCCAGGGGCTGAGCCAGTTCTTGCTCTCTACACAACGTCCTGGACCTCTTTCAGGAGTGGCTCTCTACTACCAAACTCCTTGATGGGTGGAGGTGGTTTTATCAGGATGTTGCACTGGCCCAGCTCCTGCTGCCTGACGGGGTCACTGTAGGTCGCCTGGATGTGCCGGTCGACCTCCTCCTTAGAACAAGCCAAACTCCCACTGCGCTTCTGCCTGAGTAGTTGTTTGGTGAAGCCGAAGGGGTTGGCTATGATGGATGCTCCTCGCTTCTTGGCTCTTTCCTTCCGGCGTCTTCGGTGCCACTCAGCTCTACGGAGGGTCATCAGCTTCTTCCTCAGGATGGTTCGCAGCTCAGCCAAGGGGGGAGGTCGCTCTTCACTGGCCTCTTTATTCTGCTTCTTGAGGGACTTCAGCTCCTGCCGGATCTTGTGGATCTTTGTTGCTCGTTGGTTCATGGTGAAAGGTGTTCTGGCCGGCTTCTTCTCCACTTCTCCAAACCTTTCTACAGCTAGGCTGATGATGATTGTCATCATCGTCCTCAACCTTCGGTCCACGTCTCCCTTCGAAGTTGCTTCGAGCACCTTGTCGACGTCCTCGTTGAACTGATGCCAGACTGCCGTCTTGCAGGCCTGAGGCCATTTGACTCTAACCTTCTCCGGAGAACTGTTCCGAGGGACTAGTTGGGCCACTTGGAGGCTTCGGGCTCTATGGGGCGATTCCGGGCCTGGCTCCTACGTCTCACCAGGTAAAATACCTGTGCAGTATACGGCCATTCGGCTCATCAAGTCTACTCTGACATTCAATCACGGCTGATCTATCTTTCCCCATTTTCCTATCTTTGCCCCAGCAGATTGAATTAATAATGCTGCTTGGGGCATTCCAAAGTGAACATTGTTACTTCATCGCTGACAGTTTATCCCCTGGAACAGGGGTTTATAAACATCTCCATTGTCTAAGTTAAACTTTGGTGTTTAAATCTGAAAGGTGGCTGGAAGCTTGAGTATTATTGTGCTTTTCATTTGATTTAAGAGATTGGTTTACTGCCCAAATATCACATGAATTGCTGGCTTTGTAAAATTGGCAATATAGATATCAATTAGTCAAGTGCCAGTCAGCCATATGATGCTCAGCCACCTATTCTTGGCGGGGATTTCAAACTAATCCTACTTGATCTTCAAATCCTACTTTCTTATTTCTATTTACGAAGCTTTATAGGGCTTTGGTTGTGGCTGTATTTGGAGTATTGAGTACAATTCTGGCTGCCCCATTACAGGAAGGATATGGAGGGTTTGGAGAGGGTGTGGAAGAGGTTTACCAGAATGCTGCCTGCATTAGAGGGGGTGTTAGCTACAGGGAGAGGTTGGACTGACTTGCTCTGGAACCCTGGAGTTTAAGGAGAGATCTGTTAGAGGTATATAATATTATGGGAGGCATAGATAGGGGAGACAGTCAAACCTTTTCCCCAGGGTGGAGATATCAAAGACTAGAGGGCATTGGTTTAAGACGAGTGGGACAAAGCTTAAAGGAGATGTGCGGGGCAAATTTTTATTCACAATTAGAATGCTTAGTCAAGGGTGATGGTGGCTTGATAGGATAGTAGTAGGCAGGCAGTCACGGTGGCACAGCGGTAGAGTTGCTGCCTTACAGCAAAATGCAGCGCCAGAGACCCAGGTTCGATCCTGACTACGGGTGCTGTCTGTATGGAGTTTGTACGTTCTCCCTGTAATTTGCGTGGGTTTTCTCCGAGATCTTCGGTTTCTTCCCACACTCCACAGACGTGCGGGTTTGTAGATTAATTGGCTTGATAAAAGTGTTAAATTGTCAAAGTTGGCAATATGCAGAGTACTGCCTTGCCGACTACAAAGTTCAGAAGGTAGTGTTTAAGAGGCTTTTAGATTGTCACATGAATATGCAGGAAGAGGAAGGATGATGTTCAGGTAGATTTGATTTGTTTAACTTGGAATAACTTGGCTGCCAGCATCATCAAAGACCCACACCATCCTGGCCACACACTCTCTCTGTTGCCATCGGGAAGAAGGTACAGAAGCTTGAAATCTGGAACATCCAGGTTCAGGAACAGCTGCTTCCCCACAGCCATCAGGCTATTAAACACGACATCAAGCTCTGAACAATAACAGTATTATTACTATTGCATTTTATCTGTTTATTTATTGTGTATATATATATATATGGTCTATGGTATTATCAGGCAACTGAACCATCCTACCACAACCAGAGAGCAGTGCTGAACTACTATCTACCTCATTGGTGACCCTTGGACTATCCTTGATCGGACTTTGCTGACTTTACCTTGCACTAAACGTTATTCCCTGATTCCTGGGATGTCAGGACTTTCATATGAAGAAAGACTGGATATACTTGGCTTGTACTCGCTAGAATTTAGAAGATTGAGGGGTGCGGATCTTATAGAAACTTACAAAATTCTTAAGGGGTTGGACAGGCTAGATGCAGGAAGATTGTTCCCGATGTTGGGGAAATCCAGAACAAGGGGTCATTGAACATTGTTATGTGCTATTAAAGTTGATAGGGGTAAAAGGGATGAAAAAGGTTGGGAGTTTATTGTCACGTGAACCAGTGGAAAGACAATACATGATTACAATCGAGCCATTTACAGATACATGATAAAGGGAATAACGTTTAGTGCAAGGTAAAGCCAGTAAAGTCCGATCAAGGATAGTCCGAGGGACACCAATGAGGTAGATAGTAGTTCAGCACTGTTCTCTGGTAGTGGTAGGATGGTTCAGTTGCCTGATAACAGCTGGGAAGAAACTGTCCCTGAATCTGTAGACAGACAAAAATGCTGGAGAAACTCAGCGGGTGAGGCAGCATCTATGGAGCGAAGGAATAGGTGATGTTTCGGGTCGAGACCCTGAAGAAGGGTTTCAATGATTGCGTTTCAAACTGGAAACATTATTTTCCAGTGTAAGATAACTTGACATGATCTTTTCTTCTATTTCAGCTGGACCCTCTGGAACAAGCCAAGCTTGATTTAGCCTCCGCCTATGCATTGAATTCTCTGTTCTGGAGTAAGTATTGAGTCATCTTTTGTACTTGACCTTATCTTATATATTTTTATTTTATTAATAGAAACAATATTTTCTTCTAGTATATCTTGTCACACAAGGAATTAATCCCAAAGAGCATGCTGTCAAACAAGAATTGGTAAGTACAAGTAACGTGTGCTTTATAATGGTTTTAACTATAGTTGCTTTTGAGTTAGGGGAAGGTGTTAAACCTTGGTCGTCTTGTCCCACCAAATACTGAATGTGCAGTGATTTTCCTGTATTCCACAAGCAGGGAATGAAGAAAAACAGTTCAAATTGCCCTTGTTGTGTTGTGTTTGTGTTTAATTTGCTGTAATTGTTACAACATGAAACCTTTGAATGCCAATTGGTAACAGGAATAGTTATTATTAACTCAATTGGAAACGTGATCATGTTATAACATTGCAGACTTTTAATTGCATAACTCCAACAACAAAACAGTGTCAAAGGGGTTTACCCGAATGCTGTGTGGAATAGAGGGTATTAAATATAAACAGAGGTTGAACAAACTTGGAGGTGGAAATGCCGAAATGCAGATGCCGAAATCTTGAGTTTAATCACGTGCTGGAGTAATTCAGTGGGTCAGGCAGCATCTGTGGACAACATGGATAGGTGACGTTTCACAGAGTGCTGGAGTAACTCAGCGGGTCAGGCAGCATCTGTGGAGAACATGGATAGGTGACGTTTCACAGAGTGCTGGAGTAACTCAGCGGGTCAGGCAGCATCTGTGGAGAACATGGATAGGTGACGTTTCACAGAGTGCTGGAGTAACTCAGCGGGTCAGGCAGCATCTGTGGGGAACATGGATAGGTGACGTTTCACAGAGTGCTGGAGTAACTCAGCAGGTCAGGCAGCATCTGTGGAGAACATGGATAGGTGACGTTTCACAGAGTGCTGGAGTAACTCAGTGGGTCAGGCAGCATCTGTGGAGAACATGGATAGGTGACGTTTCACAGAGTGCTGGAGTAACTCAGCCGGTCAGGCAGCATCTGTGGAGAACATGGATAGGTGACGTTTAGGAGAGGTAAAGCAAGGGTTACTTGAAGTTGGAAGTCAATGTTCATACCGCTGGGGTGTATGCTGCCCAAGCGAAAGATGAGGTGCTGTTCATCCAATTTGCGCTAGGCCTCTCTCTGACAAATGGAGGAGGCCTAGGACAGAAAAGTGCTGGAGTAATTCAGTGGGTCAGGCCTTTCCTAAACCTACAAACCTGTACGTCTTTGGACCGTGGAAGGAAACCGAAGATTTTGGAGAAAACCCACGCAGTCACAAGGAGAACGTACGAACATACAGGGAGCTCTTAAAGATAGCGGAGTCAGGGGATATGGGGAGAAGGCAGGAACGAAGTACTGATTGGGGATGATCAGCCATGATCACATTGAATGGCGGTGCTGGCTTGAAGGGCCGAATGGCCTACTCCTGCACCCCCTGTCTATTGTCAGGATTGATGCTGGCTTTGATCGAAGGTAGTCACAAAATGCTGGAGTAAAACAGTTGGTGTATTGGTTTTAGAATGGTCTGGAAGGTTTAATTTTAATTTTTTACAGCTCTTGCATTGATGTAATTAATTTTATTCAAATCTAATAGTGAATAGGATTGGTTGTGATTGTCTATGCACCAAAAAGCCTCCAAGTAGTCATAGCTGCTTGATATTATGATCTTTTAGTTTTAGAATGTCAAACACCTGTTTTCTTTTTTGGGTACAATTAGGTTAATGTCGTCCAAAACGACCAAATCTCAGGCCTTTTATTTGAGTCCCACACGGTGATTCAATGCAGCAAGACATTATTTAGGCTATCGGTCGTCATCTTTGCATTTTCTAAGTTCAAAATAATCCTGTTTGCTTTTCAAATTATATCGAATTTAAGGGCTACTGTTAAAATTGAACACAGCTGTGACGAGACCTCATGCAGTTGGCATTTTCAAAGTTAAATCCTTTTAAAAGGATTCTTGTGTTTTCTGAGGTACATCTGGCTAATTGAAGTAAAATTTGAAGCAGAGCTTCTGTACATTTTTTATAGCTTTAGTGACATTCTACATTATGATGACATGGCAGGGATATCAAATGAACACATTGGTTTTGAAATTCACATTTCTGCAATTCATTATAATTCATGACTCTTTTAATGTTTTGGGGTTGTAAGGTAAGCTGGATAATATAGAACATGAGAAACAGGAGCAGCTGTTGTTCTAAAAAGAACACAGAGTGCTGGAGTAACTCAGCAGGTCAGGCAGCATCTGTGGAGAACATGGATAGGTGACGTTTCACAGAGTACTGGAATAACTCAGCGGGACAGGCAGCATCTATGGAGCTAAGGAAATAGGCAACGTTTCGGGCCAAAACCCGTAAGGGTTTCGGCCCTAAACGTTGCCTATTTCCAGAAGGATTTCGGCCCGAAACGTTGCCTATTTCCTTAGCTCCATAGATGCTGCTGAGCGCCATAACTGAGTGGGTCAGGCAGCATCTGTGGAGAACATGGATAGATGACGTTTCACAGAGTGCTGGAGTAACTCAGCGGGTCAGGCAGCATCTGTGGAGAGCATGGATAGGTGACGTTTCACAGAGTGCTGGAGTAACTCAGCGGGTCAGGCAGCATCTGTGGAGAACATGGATAGGTGACGTTTCGGGTTGGGTCCTGGCTTCTTATTCAAGTCTTCCAGAGATGCTGCATGGCTCACTGAGTTACCCCAGCACTTTTTGTTTTGGACAAACGTGGATTGATTTCTCTGGAACATTGGAGGTTGAGAGGAGACATGAAAGAGGTATGTAAAATGATGAGAGGCACAGATAGGGTAGCAGAACCCGGGGTTGGAAGGTAAACTGGATATTATAGAACATGAGAAACAGGAGGAGTTGTTATAAAAAGGACACAGAGTGCTGGAGTAATGCAGCAAGTCGGACAGCATCCCTGGACCCTTCTTCTACCCAACACAAAATGTCACCTGTCCACGTTTTTCAAAGATTTTCCGGCACTTTTTGTCTTATTTAACCATATAACAATTACAGCACGGAACCAGGCCATCTCGGCCCTACAAGTCCGTGCCGAACAACTTTTTTCCCTTAGTCCCACCTGCCTGCACTCATACCATAACCCTCCATTCCCTTCTCATCCATATGTCTATCCAATTTATTTTTAAATGATACCAACGAACCTGCCTCCACCACTTCCACTGGAAGCTCATTCCACACCGCTACCACTCTCTGAGTAAAGAAGTTTCCCCTCATGTTACCCCTAAAGTTCTGTCCCCTAATTCTGAAGTCATGTCCTCTTGTTTGAATCTTCCCTATTCTCAAAGGGAAAAGCTTGTCCACATCGACTCTGTCTATCCCTCTCATCATTTTAAAGACCTCTATCAAGTCTCCCCTTAACCTTCTGTGCTCCAGAGAATAAAGACCTAACTTATTCAACCTTTCTCTGTAACTTAGTTGTTGAAACCCAGGCAACATTCCAGTAAATCTCCTCTGTACTCTCTCTATTTTGTTGACATCCTTCCTATAATTGGGCGACCAAAATTGTACACCATACTCCAGATTTGGTCTCACCAATGCCTTGTACAATGCCTTATTTGTAACTCCCCATCTGATGCTCCTTGTTTCTGCAGTAGTTCTGCTATTTTAAAAGATCACGGCTGAGAAATCCTGGCCTCCCACCACTTTTTCTGTCTCTCCCTTTACCTCTGAGATCCCCTGTAGTTTGAATGTCTGTCACAAGTTATTGGAGTAGAATTAGGCCATTCGGCCCATCGAGTCTACTCCACCATTCAGTCATGGCTGATTGATATCATTCTCCATCTTGAATCTATTCTTTCCCTGACAACACTGTGGTAAACACAAAAAGCTGGAGTAACTCAGCAGGACGGGCAGCATCTCTGGAGAGAAGTAGCAAGGAGCCAATTAACCTGCAAACCTGTACGCCTTTGGAGTGTGGGCAGAAACTGAAGATCTCAGAGAAAAAACAGGCGTTCATTGGGGAGGGTACAAACAGCAACTGTAGTTGGGATCGAACACGTTGCAAGTACGATAAGGCAGCAACTCGAACACATTGCCACCGAGCTGCCCTATTATCCTGCTAGTAGAAATAGTTTTCTTAGCATTCCCCCTACCAATCCTAATTTGAAACTTGTAAGTCTCCATTAGATGATGTCTTGTTCTTCCTCCTTGGCTAGCTCTGGTAACCGTATATGTCCAACCTGCTCAACCTCTCGAGTCAGCTCTCTTGACCCAGCGACGGTAAACCCTCGCAATAATGGACCCTTCCAGGACAAGGGGTCACAGCTTAAGGATAAGGGGGAAATCCTTTAAAACCGAGATGAGAAGAACTTTTTTCACACAGTGGTGAATCTCTGGAATTCTCTGCCACAGAGGGTAGTCGAGGCCAGTTCATTGGCTATATTTAAGAGGGAGTTAGATGTGGCCCTTGTGGCTAAGGGGATCAGAGGGTATGGAGAGAAGGCAGGTACGGGATACTGAGTTGGATGATCAGCCATGATCATATTGAATGGCGGTGCAGGCTCGAAGGGCCGAATGGCCTACTGCTGCACCTAATTTCTATGTTTCTATATAAAGATTTTTGGTTATATTGGCCAGAGGCTCCTGTTGCACTATACCCCACTTCCGCCAGGTACCCAATGAGTTATGTTCCTGTCCATACGTGATAGCAGCAGAATTAGGCCATTCAGTCCATCAAGTCTACTCCACCTTCATTCACCAAATAGTGAAGGGTTCGGATAAAGTGGATGTGGAGAGGATGTTTCCACGAGTGGGAAAGTCTAGGACTAGAGGTCACAGCCTCAGAATTAAAGGATGTTCTTCTGGGAAGGCGATGAGGAGGAATTTCTTCAGTCAGAGGGTGGTGAATCTGTGGAATTCATTGCCACAAAAGACTGTGGGGGCCAAGTCAGTGGACTCTTGATTAGTACCGGTGTCAGGGGTTATAGGGAGAAGGCAGGAGAATGGGGTTAGGAGGGAGAGATAGATCAGCCATGATTGAATGGCGGAGTAGACTTGATAGGCAGAATGGTCTAATTCTGCTCCTATCACTTATGACCTTATCAGCAATTTTTTGGTTATGCTGAATTTGACCCATTCATCCAAGAAGTTAATGTAGATTGGAAGTACTGTGAACTCCAGTGCCCAGTCTTCTAGCATTGCTTCTTGATGTCCAATGTAAAATTGCTCCTTTATCCCACCTGTTTTCTGTTTAGTTTAAAGATACAATGTGGAAACAGGGGCTTCGGCCCACCGAGTCTGCGCCGACCAGCAATTCCCACATTCTTACACTATCCTACACACACTAGGGATAATATACATTTTTACCGAAGCCAATTAACCTATAAACCTGTGTGTCTTTGGAGTGTGGGAGAAAACCGGAGCACTCGGAGAAAACCCACGCGGTCACAGGGAGAACGTGCAAACTCCGTGCAGACAGCACCCGTAGTGGGGATCGAACCTGGGTCCCTGGAGCTGTGCGGCAGCAACCCTGCGCCACCATGACGCTGTTACGTAACCAATCCCCTATCCATATTTTACTGCCCTTCATTACAATATTGGGATACTTTTAGTGACTTCGGCTAAGAAGCCTGTCACAAACAGCCTGCCATTTCTCCAGTTCACATTATTAATACTCATGTTCCAAACTCTAAGTGATTAACATTTATTTTAGCTGCTCAATACATTTAATATATATATCTGTAGAATCTCTTGCTATACATTTTTGCGACATTTTGAGTATACTGAAAGGTCTGAATGACAAATAAAGGATTCAATTCAATTCAATTCAATACTCGCACATGCTTATCCTCAGACCTGTGTAATTGTTTAGCCATCCTTTGCCTGGACCACACAGTTAAATGGATAGAAAAGGTTTAGAGCAGTGGTTCCCAACCTTTTTTTGGCCATGCCCCACCTAATCACCTCTAAAATCCCGATGCCCCCCCCCCCCCCCCCCCCCCATTGCTTTCCCTTGAGAGAAAACGGAGGAAATAGATATTATAAGGGTAACTTAGCAAAAGCTCTTTGAATCGCATTTCTAAATCCAATTCAATAAATAAGGTTCTCCCATGACCTCGCGCGCTTCGTGCGACGTGCATGAAGAGCGATGGCGCGGTGATTATGTAATAACTACACAATAAAGACCTTTTTTACCCCCAAAAAAATATTTACTCAAAATAACATCTGAAACATAAACTACATATGTTTACCTGATGGAAAATCCAAAAAAATAAAAATCGAAATTTGGACCCAGACCTCCTCAGTTGCCCCCCTTAAAAATCAAATTGCCCCCCTGTGGGGCGTACGCCCCACGTTGGGAACCACTGGTTTAGAGAGATGTGGGCCAAACGCGGGCAGGTGGGACTAGTGCAGATGGGGCAGCTTGGACGAGTTAGGCTGAATATGTCTCTTTGACTTTTTTTTACCTGTCCTCTGATTTACCTCGATATTGGACACTTTATTCACGATACCAAATATCCTTAGTTGATCATGGATAGTGTATCCTTCTCACGGAGTTGTTCCAGCTCATTGGAACTTACCTTTGCTGTGATTTTTGTCGTCTCTTTAAATGTTTGGCATTGCTGATCTACCATCTTGTCCTTCATTTTCCCCGTTCACTTCACCCGCCTCTGTCGATGTACTTTAGTAAAGGCAATTACAATCAACTGCTGTATAGCAGTTTATACTATAAATTAGTATAATCTGATTAATCTATAAACTAGATTATACTAGTATACAGTATGATGACCAATTATGTCTAGGACCAGAGGCCACAGCATCAGAATAAAAGGATGTACTTTTCGAAAAGAGATGAGGAGGAATTTCAGAGGGTGATTTTCACACAGAGAGTTGTGAGTCTGTGGAATTCTCTGCCTCAGAGGGCGGTGGAGGCCGGTTCTCTGGATACTTTCAAGAGAGAGCTAGATAGATAGGGCTCTTAAAGATAGCGGAGTCAGGGGATATGGGGAGAAGGCAGGAACGGGGTGATCAGCCATGATCACATTGAATGGCGGTGCTGGCTCGTAGGGCCGAATGGCCTACTCCTGCACCTATTGTCTATTGATGTATCTGTGGTGATCAATGGCCCAGACGGCCAAGTCACTGGGTATTTTTAAGGCGCAGATTGACAGATTCTTCATTAGTATGGGTGACAAGGGTTATGGGGAGAAGGCAGGAGAATGGGGTTGAGAGGGAGAGATAAATCAGCCATGATTGAATGGCGGAGTAGACTTGATGGGCCGAATGGCCTAATTCTACTCCCATACCATATGAATTTATGAATCTAGTTTACAGTATAAACTGCTACATTGGAGTTTATTGTGATTGTCTTTAAAATTAGAAAACTACCTTCTCATCCCAAAAGTAAACATCACATGAATGCTGTTGTAATGTCATCGGGGAAAGTTGGTTTGACGTTCCAACAAGTGTTGAGAAGCAACCAATTTGCCACTAGAAGACTAAAATGGAGCAATAAAAGGAAGTGATAGACAGCTTTATTCTCAGACTACACCTTGAATGTGGAGTCCATTCAGATCACTGAAACAATAGAAAGGTTTTTAAATACTTGAGATAGTGCAGAGAACAGCCACAGGCCTGATTCCTTGTTAGACCAAATTATGAGAAACCTATTTGGTTTTCTGACTTGGAAGACGACCCTGATGTTTTGTATAGAGATACAGCACAGAAACAGGCCCTTCAGCCCACCGAGTCCGTGCCAACCAGTGATTCCCAGCACACTAGGGACAATTTACAATTATACCAAGCCAATTAACCTGCAAACCTGTACGATTTTGGTGTGCGGGCGGAAACCGGAGCTCTCGGAGAAAACCCACGCAGGTCATGGGGGGATCGTATAAACTCCGTACAGACAGCACCTGTAGTCAGGGTTGAACCCGGGTCACTGGCGCTGTAAGGCAGCAACTCTACCGCTGTGCCACCGTGACGATCTCGGGTAGATAGTAAGTAGCATTGAATGAGTAACTAACTCCACAATGTGGAGCCAGTGGCTACGAATATGACAAAGCAAACGGGTTCAGCCGGACGTGAAACGTTGTGTTACTCTGCAAGATTGTTCTGCAGTGACATTACTTCTGCGTGCTTTAGAACAAGAGCAGACTTTGTGTGGCTGTGATCCCGGTTAGATTATATTAATTGAAAATTTGTGATTGGAGAAATTGCAGATGCACGTATGATACAGAGACACCATCATCTAACTCTTTCTCGCACAGAGTTGTGAGTCTTTGGAATTCTCTGCCTCCGAGGGCAGTGGAGGCCGGTTCTCTGGATACTATGAAGAGAGAGCTAGATAGGGCTCTTAAAGATAGTGGAGTCTGGGGATATGGGGAGAAGGCAGGAACGGAGTACTGATTGGGGATGATCAGCCATGATCACATTGAATGGCGGTGCTGGCTCAAAGGGCCGAATGGCCTACTCCTGCACACATTGTCTTTAAAGCAAAACTTTTCTGGTTTGCTGAAGCATCATTTACCATCATCAACCTGCAGTTTCTTTATTTACTAGATTTGGTGTGTAAGTGTTGATGGATTTTGCAAGCTAAGCGTTTTTATCCAATCCAATCCAACTCTATTTGTTAAGCACTTTAAGACAACCAATGTTGACCAAAGTGCTGTACAGAAGAATAAACAAGACATCATAAACAGACAACATAACAGAACAGAACATAACAGCTCACATAAAGCGCATTAAAACGACGTTGGCGTTTTCGAATTCAAATATTCTTATAAGAAATGTTATTTCTGCTTTTAGTAGTTTGTATATACATCGTGTCTAAACCATAGACTAGAATCTTCAAATAGGAGACAAACACAAAATGCTGGAGTAAAGGGCCTGTCCCACTTACGCGAGTATTTTGGCGACTTGCCAGCACCCGTCATAGTCGCAACAGGTGTCCGAAAATTCTCAACATGTTGAAAATCCAGCGGCAACCAGAAAAAGGTACGACTCTTTGGGCGACTACTCACCACCATACAGGCGTCACCCCGTGACATGTCAGCTGGGTCAGGCAGCATCTCTGGAGAAGAATCTCGACCCGAAACGTCACCTATTCTTTTTTTGCATATCTTTCATTCATTGTACTATATCTCTCTACATCACCGTCCATGTCTCTCGTTTCCCTTTCCCCTGACTCTCAGTCTGAAGAAGGGTCTCGAAGGGACATCACCGATTCCTTTTTTCCAGAGATGCTGCCTGCCCCGCTGAGGTACTCCAGCATTTTGTGTTTGTCTTCGGTTTAAAGCAGCACCTGCTGTTCCACTCTACATTCTTCAAATAGGATCCTTAGTTCTGGGAACGGAAAGAGTTAGTTTTGGGGGGGGGGGGGGGGGGGGGACAATTCAATCCAATAATTCACAATAGCCATAATCCTGGAGTTTGGGTAACGATGTTGGCATGGTATATTGTATATTTTACCATTTTGACCATTTGAGTCTGAAGAAGGGTTTCGGCCCGAAACGTCGCCTATTTCCTTCGCTCCATAGGTGCTGCTGCACCCGCTGAGTTTCTCCAGCAATTTTGTGTACCTTCGATCTTCCAGCATCTGCAGTTCCTTCTTGAACAAAATGTTTTACTTGTTTACTGATACAAAACCACAGGGTTGATTTAGAATGTTTAATTGTGCATTTTCCTTTTGTTTTATTCGTTGGAGGTGGAAAATTAAACTATTTTATGGGCAGTTTGACCTCATAAATTAGAAGATTGACGTGCATTCTTTTTCATTCTGATAATGAATGTGCAATTTAAGGTGGCCAGGTGTTGCAGGGTTCCTGCTGGGGGTGGCAGGCAACTGCTTTTGTTTTTGTTTAATTGTGAGAGTATCCCCCCCCCCCCCAACCCACCCCCCAAACCCCCCACCCCTGCAGGCTGCAGGAGATAAGAAAATCATAAAGTCGACTCCAACATGCCAGAGTTGTAACTGCAGTTGTTGAGATTTTGACGTGAAACTTTTTGCAGCAGTTTGTCCATCCCAAGTCTGAAACTTATTCTTTGGTGCTTTCAGTAAGATGAAAACCATGTTGTGAATGATTTACTGGGATAGAGAACCATAATTACCACTACTTATTCCAGATGACACTTTCTTACTCCCTCTATATTTATTTCCTTTGCTGCAGAGTATCTAGTTCAGCACTTAGTCTGAAAGCTTTTTTGGCATTCATTATGCCTGTCCTGACCTGTCCAAATGACATTTTCATCTGGTTTTCATCACTTTAAGTCAACAAGTCTCTTGATGAATATTTCAAAATGCACTTTTAAAAAAAAACTTCATGCAGTCTGAGTTTCAACAATTCCTTTGCCTTTCGAAAACTCCTTTCACTGTGGTTATATTTCTGTGCAATGTGGTTGAGTAAATGATGCTTCTTGTTCTTTGGAGAGGGTAAGGTATAACTACTTACAACAAGAATTACTTAATTTGTCGATTATCCAGCTGTTTGTGTCCATGGATTCAGTGTAGTCTTTGTCTCAACGGTAAATAACAAAATGTGGAGGAGCTCAAAGATACAGGAGTTATTGATTCCCATCGGAATTGTAATGGCTGAACAGATATTTCCCAAATTCACGCATGTATCTGAGTCTGCTAGATTTGTAATTATTTAACCAGGTGTTTCCTTTGATGTGGAAAGACACAAAATACTAGAGTAACTCAGCGGGTCAGGCAGCATCCCTGGAGAATATGAATAGGTGACATTTTGAGTCGGGAGTGCCTTCTTCAGACTGATCCTTTGATCCAAAAGGAAACACCTGATATGAATCTGTCTGTGGAAGGGCCTTGACTGGAAATGTTACCAGTTCATTCCCTCCACAGAAGCTGCTGGACTCACTGAGTTCCAATAGACAATAGGTGCAGGAGTAGGCCATTCGGCCCTTCGAGCCAGCACCGCCATTCACTGTGCACATGGCTGATCATCCACAATCAGTACCCCGTTCCTGCCTTCTCCCCACATCCCCTGACTCCGCTATCTTTAAGAGCCCTATCTAGCTTGATCTCGAAAATATTCAGAGAACCTGCCTCCACCGCCCTCTGAGGCAGAGAATTCCACAGACTTGCAATTCTCTGAGAGAAAAAGTGTTTCCTCATTTCCGTTCTAAATGACTTACCCCTTATTCTTAAATTGTGGCCCCTGGTTCTGGACTTTCCCAACATCGGGAACATGTTTCCTGCCTCTAGCGTGTCCAAACCCTTAATAATCTTATATATTTCAATAAGATTCCCTCTCATCCTTCCAATTTCCACAGTGTACAAGCCCAGCCGCTCCATTCTCTCAGCATATGACAGTCCTCCGGAACTACTTGATTAGTACGGGTGTCAGGGGTTATGGGGAGAAGGCAGGAGAATGGGGTTAGGAGGGAGAGATAAATCAGCCATGATTGAATGGCAGAGTAGACTTGATGGGCCGAATGGCCTCATTCTGTTCCTATCACTTATGACCTTATGAACTCTATGTTGTACTCAAGATTCCAGCGATCACCCCGTACACTAGCACCATCCTACAGCAGGGACAATGTACCATTTTTAGCTAAGCTAATTAACATATAAACCTGTACGTCTTTGGAGTGTGGGAGGAAACCAGAGCACCCGAAGAAAACCCACACAGTCACGGGGAGAACATACAAACTCCATAAAGTCAGCTCCCCTAGTCAGGATCGAACCCTGGTCTCTGGCATTGTAAGGCCACAACTATACTGCCATGCAGCCCATTTTTTCCTTTTTAGGTTCTGGGACATTGAGTCTATACAATGATATGAAGTTATATTCTGTGCTATTTAAATTGAAACTTGCATACTTAAGATAAATCTTTAACAGTTGAGATTAAAAAATGTTCATTAATGCAAAAGTAATTCTAATTTTTAAAAAAACAGACTGCCTTCATACTAATTGACTGTTTCCTGCAGAATACTATATATTATGTGTAGTGATGAGTTGTAGTGAATGGTTGTGTCGTCTTTGTAATGTTTTATGTCCAACACAAAGCTGGAGTGAAGCTGCAGTTTATTGTTTGACTATTTATGTTTTCTGTTTGATATCACTCGCGCCCATGTGTCTATGTTATGCCTGAAGTTCTTCATGAAGATGGCTTGTATTTATATAGATAGTAATGGGCATATGGGAGTGATTATCCAGTATTCTATGTGAAGGGTGAATAAGTCGATATTGAGAGTCAAGCTTAAGTTTCCTTTAGAGACAGCGTGGAAACAGGCCCTTCGGCCCACTGAGTCCATGCTGACCAATGATTATGCTGTTCACAGTCTCTAACTACATTTTAAAGGTAGACAAAAATGCTGGAGAAACTCAGTGGGTGAGGCAGCATCTCTGGAGCGAAGGAATAGGTGACGTTTCAGGTCCAGATCCTTCTTCAGACTGATTTTGCATAATATCAGGGGTAAACTATATAAAGGCTCCGTCTGGTGAAAAGTAGATTCAGTATTCACAGAAGACTCCCATATCGAATTGATTCACTGAAAGATAAAGAAGGGTCTCGACCCAAAACGTCACCTATTCCGTCGCTCCATAGATGCTGCCTCACCCGCTGTTTTTCCAGCATTTTTGACTACCTTCGATTTTTCCAGCATCTGCAGTTCTTTCTTAAATATTCCGACCACATTTTATCTCTGTTTGCTTTGTGGTTACCTTCTACCAGCTAACAATGATCTATTCTACATGTTCCTTGATCTCCATCCCCTTTGTCCTGTTTTCACACCCAACACTTCCTTATCTATGTATCCCCCTCTCCGCTGACATCAGTCTGCAGAAGGTTGTCGACCCGAAACGTGACCCATTCCTTCTCCAGAGATGCTGCCTGTCCCGCTGAGTTACTCCAGCATTGTGTGTCCATCTCACCCTGTGCACTCGTTCTATCCCACACAGCAATGGGAATTTACAGAAGCCAATTAATCTGCATCTTTGTAATGTGGGGGGGGGGGGAGGGGGGTGAACTGGAGCACGTGGAGGAAACCCACACGGGGGGGGGGGGCAACGTACAAACTCCGTACGGATGGCACTTGAAACCTGGATCAAACCTGGGTCTCTGGCGCAGTGAGGCAGCAACTCTACCGCTGCGCCACTTTAGAACATGCAAAGGATTCTCTGGTTGCACCACTCCCCACCATTCAATGTATGTTGGGGAGAAAGTGCTTGGTGCATTTCTGCTGAGTTTGGTGCATTGCAGCTTAGCAATGTAAAACACGAGTTAAAGTGAAAATAAATATATAGACATAGAAAATAGGTGCAGGAGGAGGCCATTCTGCCCTTCGATATCTGATACTTCAATGCACTATTAAGACACGAGTGGTTCAAGTGCAAACTTGGCTTTTGCTGAATTAAAAGCTAGAGTGTGTGATCACCTGTGTGTGATGGCAGTCGCACGTGGGTGGGGAAGAGGAGAGTGTTTATCTACAATTGCCAATTGGCTAGCGAGGATGTCAGAAGGTTTTGTTTAGATGGTGTAACGTTCAAGAGTAATTGCTCTGACACTTGCTCGTCGGAACCACTCAGAAGAAAACGCCTCCAATTGACGAAGGTGCCTCTCAAATGGGTTTTTGTGTTGCAGGAGCGGATAAGGACCTACATGAACAAAGTGAAAGAGATCAGTGATCGCAAGAAGGCGGCCAGGCTGGATAAAGGAGTGGCGGCTCGCATTGTCCGCAGCGCACTGTGGGAAGCAAAGTCTGGAGGCAAGTCAAAAACAACATCGCAACCTTCGCATCAGTGAAAGAATGCCAAAAGAATATTGCAAGAATAAACAGCAGTGACTTTGGCAAGAACTTTCTCTGACCTGCCACTGGGTGTCAGTCACGATTAGCTTTCCCCAGTGAAAGGAAAAAAGTCACACATGGTTGGCAGTATCTCCTGAACAATCTCACTGGAAAACAAACCATTGCACGAATAAACAATATTTATAGCTTTCAAATGCAACTCTTGAATTTTTATTTTGAATATCCCTTTTAAATTGGAGGCAAGAATTCGGTCCTCGTTGTAAGCCTTTTGTTATTAGTTTAGAGATACAGCGCGGAAACAGGCCCTTCGTCCCACCGAGTCTGCATTGACCAGCGATCCCTGCACACTAACACAATTCACACATATACACACACACACATGCACACGCACACGCACACACACACACATGCACACACGCACACTCACACTCACACACATATACGCATACGCACACGCACACACACACACATATACGCATACGCATACGCACACACACACACACTCACACACGCATACACACACACACACACACACACACACACACACATATACATATACGCATACGCACACGCACACACACACACTCTCACACTCACACGCACACACATACATATACGCACACTCGCACACATATACGCACACATATACACACACACATACACACACACACACACTCATATACACACACACACACACACGCACACACACACACACACGCACACACACACACAACTTGGGGCAATTTACACATACACCAAGCCAATTAGCCTACATACCTGGTAGACACAAAATGTTTGAGTAACTCAGCGGGACACGCAGTATCTCTGGAGAGAAGGAATGGGTGACATTTCTTCAGACTGAACAAGGGTCTCAACCTGAAACGTCACCCATTCCTTCTCTCCAGAGATGCTGCCTGTTCTGCTGAGTTACTCAAACAGCAGCTACAGTTCTTTCCCACACAACCTATGTTGATAGAATGGAGCGGCTGGGCTTGTATACACTGGAATTTAGAAGGATGAGAGGGAATATTATAGAAACATATAAGATTATTAAGGGTTTGGACCCTTTGGGCTAGAGGCAGGAAACATGTTCCCGAGGTTAGGGGAGTCCAGAACCAGGGGCCACAGTTTAAGAATAAGTAGTAGACCATTGGAACGGAGATGAGGAAACACCTTTTCACCCAGAGTTGTGAATCTGTGGAATTCTCTGCAGTGGAGGCCAATTCTCTAGATGCTTTCAAGAGAGAGTTAGATAGAACTCTTAAAGATAGCGAAGTCAAGGGATATGGGGAGAAGGCAGGAACGGGGTACTGATTGTGGATGATCAGCCATGATCACATTGAATGGCGGTGCTGGCTCGAAGGGTCAAATGGCCTACTCCTGCATCTATTGTCCATTGTCTTTGGGATGTGGGAGAAGTCTGGAGTACCCGGAGGAAACCCACGCAGTCACAGGGAGAAGGTGCAAACTCCACACACAGGGTCTCCCGTGCAATGAGGCAGTAACTCCACTCGATGCACCACTCCGCCCGCCACTCCATGTTTGTAAGTGGTTTTGTGTTGCACGGGGCTTTCAAGTGTACAGGTCTTTAGTTTACAGATATAGCATGGAAACAGGCCCTTCGGCCCACCAAGCCCATGCTGACCATAGATCACCCGCACACTAGTTCTATCCTGCACACCAGAGACCATTTACAGAAACCAATTAACCTACAAACCTGCGCGTCTTTGGAATGTGGGAGGAAACCGAAGCGCCCGGAGAAAGCCCACAAGGTCACAGGACAAACTCTCTCTCTGTCTCTGTCTCTCTCTCTCTCTCTCTGTCTGTCTGTCTCTATCTGTCTCTCTCTCTCTGTCTCTCTCTCTGTCTCTCTATCTGTCTCTCTGTCTCTCTCTCTCTCTGTGTCTCTCTACATACCTGTATGTCTTTGGAGTGTGGGAGGAAACCGAAGATCTCAGAGAAGGAGCCGATGCGGTCTCGGGCAGAACGTCCAAACTCCGAAGTTGGGATCGTACCCGGAGTTGGGATCGAACCTGGGTCTCTGACGCTGCAAGCGCTGTAAGGCAGCAACTCTACCGCTGTGCCACCGTGGCCGCACACAAATCAATAATAGCCAACAGACAATAGGTGCAGGAGTAGGCCATTCGGCCCTTCGAGCCAGCACCGCCACTCAATGTGATCATGGGCTGATCATCCCCAAAGCACTTAAATCCTTTTGAAAAATGTTCGTTTTCTTTTCTGCAACACAAATGCCATGTATTTTCTGCAGATGATTCCGTTTCGTATCCATTGACATTTTATTGGTAGAGGTTAAAATGAAAAATTAATTTCCGCTTTTAAGTAATGCATCGAAACGAATACCTGCTGTTATAGAGTTTGTAATTCAGCTCTGATTCTTCATAGAGATTATGGCCCTAATTATCCTTTAAACACGTGAGTAATCACATGCCTCTCCCTGACTATGTTCTTGATTATAGGTGTTTGTACAGACAATAAACTAATGGGAGAGTGAACTGGAAATGTTTCCAGCATTCCGGTCGATTCTGCTGCCCTCAACAGCTTTAACGAAGATTATTCCCTTTCTGATTTGTTTTCTGAATGATGTTTGTCTTACACTTCCTATCCTGTTTCTTGAAGAAATTCTTCCCAGCTCCTCCGAAATCGACTGATTTTTTTAATTGACTTGCCATTGAGGCAAAAATGTGTGTTAGCAATTTTGAAAATCATAAAAATCTTGCATTGAGTTAGTCGTCCATAAACCAGGGAATAATACAATACAATACAATACAAATTTATCTGTCATTTGAACCTCATTGAGGTCCAAATGAAATGTTGTTTCTGCAGTCATACACACAAGAAAGACCCAAGACACAACACAATTTACACAGACATCCATCACGGCGCATCTCCTCCTCGCTGTGATGGAAGGCAAAAACTTATCTCTCCCCTCAACTCCCCTCTCCACCCCCCCCACCAATGTCAGAGTCAAAGCCCCGGCGGGCGATGGCAATTGTCCCGCGGCCATTAACGCCGCGCCGGGTGATGCAAGGCCGCGCTCCGGGTCTTGTTGTTGGAGCCCCCGGCGGGCGCTAGCAAAGTCCCGCGGCCATTCCAAGCCGCGCCGGGCGATGATGCAAGGCCCCGCTCCAGGTCATCTTCAACCCCGCAACTCGGGCGGGTGAAGTCGCCGTTGCGGAAGCCCCTAAAAGCGGTCTCCCAGCAGGGACCCGCGGGCTCCCGGTGTTCCTGTCCACCAGACCCGCGGTTGGAGCCACCGAATCCCCAGGGTCGGACCACAGCAGCGCGCCACCACAGCTCCACCCGCTCCGGACTCAGCCGGCTCCGCCATGGTGAGTTGGTCCGCATGCTCCGCGACTGGAGCCCCAGGTCGCTCCTGCCGGAGGCCGCTCTACGTTGCAGCCCCAACGACAACGGAGACCCGACAGGGAAAAGGTTGGGTCTCCCATGCAGGGGAAAGATTTTTAAAGTTTCCCCCACCCCCCACCCCCACATACCCCGTCAAAAAAATAAATAAAACTACATTAAAACAAGACAGGAAATAATAAAAAGACAGACGGACTGCAGAGGCCGCTGCGACATGAGTCTCGCCGCCCACCGGAATAACTAGCGATTCATGTTATATTCTACCCATTAGTCTATTCCGTGTTAATAGGTTGTTTAAGAAAGAACTGCAGATGCTGAAAAAATCAAAGGTCGACAAAAAAGCTGGAGAAACTCAGCGGGTGAGGCAGCATCTATGGAGCGAAGGAAATAGGTGTCGTAGATTGCAGAGTGAGTGTGTACTATTTTAATCTAACACGGTCCCTGATAAACATGCTAATAAATTACATGCAGCTGTGATTCTACAATCCAGTAATGTTCACCTGGGAATATTTGATTCTAATCCAATACTTGGTAGAGAAGTCTCATATCCTGGCACTCTGCAGCGAGACAATTCCTTATTCTGTCACACTTTTTCCAGCAGGAGTGTACACTTAAACCAACAGACTGAACGATCATCAATCTGTTTGTTCCTTCAATGGTTTGTTATTATCATTATGTTCAGCACAGTCAACGTTGATTGCAAAGGTCTAAATGTGCTGGTTTTCCAGGGAGTGCCGTTATTTAGTTTTCAGCAGGGTCACTTTAGCATTGCTGTTATTTGATCGATTGCATGGACACAGGCCCTTTGGATCACTGAGTCTGTGCCAGCCGTCGATCGCCTTGTCACACTGGTTCTATGTTAACCTATAGACCCGCATGTCTTGTCAGAGGTTCTTCTGCAGTTGTACAGGGCCCTAGTGAGACCACATCTGGAGTATTGTGTGCAGTTTTCGTCTCCAAATTTGAGGAAGGACATTTTTGTTATTGAGGGAGTGCAGCGTAGGTTCACCAGGTTAATTCCCGGGATGGCAGGACTGTCATATGCTGAGAGAATGGAGCGGCTGGGCTTGTACACTCTGGAATTTAGAAGGATGAGAGGGTATATTATAGAAGCATATAAGATTATTAAGGGCTAGAGGCAGGAAACATGTTCCCGATGTTAGAGGAGTCCAGAACCAGGGGCCACAGTTTAAGAATAAGGGGTAGACCATTTAGAATGGAGACTTTTTGAACCCAGGTAGTTGTGAATCGGTGGAATTCTCTGCCTCAGAAGGCGGTGGAGGCCAATTCTCTGGATGCTTTCAAGAGAGAGTTAGATAGAACTCTTAAAGATAGCAGAGTTAAGGGATATGGGGAGAAGGCAGGAACGGGGTACTGATTGGGGATGATCAGCCATGATCATATTGAATGGCGGTGCTGGCTCGAAGGGCCGAATGGCCTCCTCCTGCATCTATTGTCTATTGTCTTTGGGATGTGGGAGAAGTCTGGAGTACCCGGAGGAAACCCACGCAGTCACAGGGAGAAGGTGCAAACTCCACACACAGGGCCTCCCGTGCAATGAGGCAGCAACTCCACTCGATGCACCACTCCGCCCGCCACTCCATGTTTGTAAATGGTTTTGTGTTGCACGGGGCTTTCAAGTGTACAGGTCTTTAGTTTACAGATACAGCATGGAAACAGGCCCTTCGGCCCACCAAGCTCATGCTGACCATAGATCACCCGCACACTAGTTCTGTCCTGCACACCAGAGACAATTTACAGAAACCAATTAACCTCCAAACCTGCGCGTCTTTGGAATGTGGGAGGAAACCGGAGCGCCCGGAGAAAGCCCACAAGGTCACAGGACAAACTCTCTCTCTCTATCTGTCCCTCTATCTCTCTCTCTCTCTCTCTCTGTCTCTCTCTCTATCTGTCTCTCTCTGTCTGTCTGTCTCTCTATCTGTCTCTATCTGTCTCTCTCTATCTGTCTCTCTCTCTATCTCCCTCCCTGTTTCTCTCTCTATCTCTCTCCCTGTCTCTCACTCTCTCTCTCTCTCTCTCTGTCTCTCTCTCTCTCTCTCTCTCTCTCTCTCTCTCTCTCTCTCTGTCTCTCTCTCTGTCTCTCTCTCTCTCTCTCTCTCTCTCTCTCTCTCTCTCTCTCTCTCTCTCTCTCTGTCTCTCTCTCTCTCTCTCTCTCTCTCTCTCTCTCTCTCTCTCTCTCTCTCTCTCTCTCTCTCTCTCTCTCTCTCTCTCTCTCTCTCTCTCTCTCTCTCTCTCTCTCTCTCTCTCTCTCTCTCTCTCTCTCTCTCTTCTCTCTCTCTCTCTCTCTCTCTCTCTCTCTCTCTCTCTCTCTCTCTCTCTCTCTCTCTCTCTCTCTCTCTCTCCTCTCTCTCTCTCTCTCTCTCTCTCTCTCTCTCTCTCTCTCTCTCTCTCTCTCTCTCTCTCTCTCTCTCTCTCTCTCTCTCTCTCTCTCTCTCTCTCTCTCTCTCTCTCTCTCTCTCTCTCTCTCTCTCTGTCTCTCTGTCTCTCTCTCTCTCTCTATCTGTCTCTCTGTCAAACATGCAAACTCCATGCAGGCAGCACCCATAGTCAGGATTGAACCTGTGTCTCTGGTGCTGTAGGGCAGCAACTCTACCGCTGCGCCACCGTGCCTGCCACTAGCAGAGGCAGTTTGAGGGGGTGGAGGGGAAGGGGACAGCGGAGTGAAGGGGCGGTTTGAAAGGGAATCCACGTAAATCAAGCGGGTTTTTCTGGAGGAATGTTAATGACATCTTGTCAGGCACCATTTCCTTTCAGCAGATAAGGTGAATGCTTTGGAAATGCTCCTGGCATCGGGTGACCCTTTCACCGGCCTGCGTGTGATCTATGGGGGCACTTTCAGTGACACTGATGGAAGCTCACTCCGACTAAAGTAAACTCAGCGATAAGATGAACGACAACAACATTTAAAGAATGTGGAAAGAAAGAACTCTTTAAAAATCACAAGGCAGGCCGCACCCAAAACGCACCATAGAACTCTTTTGTTTCCCGTGAAATCCGTGGAGTTCCATCATCACCTGCGGCATACCACTGGAACAAGTATTCCTTGCCTAAACTACACTTAAACTCCTTTGTAATTTGTAATATTCCAGTAAAGGCAGCTCCGGATTAGTCAGTAACTAATTGGCCCAAAGATAAGCAGATTAATGTCCGTAAGATTCGCTGATCTTTAAGGGCCTGTCCCACCTGGCGTTTAGTTTCGCCGACTGCCGGCGTCGTTGACTGATGCATCGGGGTCGCTGAAAGTGTTTTGAACATGTCGAAAACCAGCGGCGACAAAAGAAATGTCGCGACACTTGAGGGGACAACACGAGTCACGACGCATCACCGACCCGTCCGTCCTTTGCCGGTGACCCTGATATGTCAGTCAATGATGCCGACAGTTGCCGAAAAACATCGCCAAGTGGGACAGGCCCTTTAGTGGCAGAATGAGGTGATTGGATTCTTGTTTAATAGTCCTGCACAGTTCCAGTTTACAGTTTAGTTTATTGTCACTTGTACCGGGTTGCGCGCTAACCAGTCAGAGGACACACGGTTACAATCGCAAGCCGCTGGGAGGGTTCTCCCGACGTCAGATCACCATCAACTGGCGAGAGGGCCTAAAACATCGGGCTGCAGTGGCGGTGGCTGCGCAGGCCTCAATAGGCCCGACTATGGGTGGACAAGTGTAAGAGGTCAGGACTTTGTGCCTTCCCCCACAGTGGGAACCAATATAGAATAGGATAGAATAGTTTCTTTATTGTCATTGTAACATGAACCATGTACAACGAAATTTAAAAATGTCAGCCAGTCAGTGCACCATTCAAACATTTCTAAAAGCTAACGATACATACAAGGTAAAATATTAAAAGATAAACAACTAAAATAAATATCATGAAAATAGCACGCATAAACACCCAACCCTCCATCCTTCTGTCGATTTCACAGTGTACCACAGTCCCTTAGTCTGTATCGCCGCTGCGTTCCTTGGCGGCTACATTTAGTGCTTTTATAGCAGTGGGGTAAAAACTGTTTTTTAGTCTGTTCGTCCTTGTCCTTGTAGATCTGTACCGTCTGCCTGACGGCAACAGTTCAAACAGGGAGTGTCCGGGGTGGGAAATGTCCTTTATAATACTCTGGGATTTTTTGATGCAGCGGGAACTGTGTAAGTCCTCCAAGGTAAGGAGGGGATGTTTTTATGTTTTAATGTTAAATCTCTTCTTTATGTTATGTTGTATTTTTATTAGTGTGCTGCAAGGACATCTGAATTTCCCTGAAAGGGAATTAATAAAGTATTTATCTAATCTCTATCTACAATTGAGCCATTCACAGTGTATAGATACATGATTAGGGAATAACGTTTAGTGCAAGGTAAAGCCAGCAAAGTCCGATCAAGGATAGTCCGAGGGTCACCAATGAGGTAGATAGTAGTTCAGGACTGCTCTCTGGTTGTGGTAGGATGGTTCAGTTGCCTGGTAACAGCTGGGAAGAATCTGGAGGTGTGTGCGTTTTCACACTCCTGTACCTCTTGCCTGATGGGAGTGGGGAGAAGAGGATAAAATAAATAGTTAAAAACCTTAACTTAACTTATCTTCAAAATATTTCGCTCCATAGATGCTGCCTCACCCGCTGAGTTTCTCCAGCACTTTTGTCTACCTTCAAAATAATGATGGTAATTTTTTTTAAAGAATATTTTTATTTAATACCGATTAATGTTAGCGTGTGACTTAATGTGACATAAAGTGTTCCATTGCCTGGGGAGCTCAAGGCATCGGGTGATTCTAGATCTAGATGTTATTATTTTTATTGCACTATTAGTGTTTGTATTTTGTGTGTACGTGTATATATATATATATATATATATATATATATATACAGTAGAAGATAGACACAAAAAGCTGGAGTAACTCAGTGGAACTCTGGAGAGAAGGAATGGGTGACGTTTCGGGTCGAGACCCTTCTTCAGACTGGTTAGGGATAAGGGAAACGAGAGATATAGATGGTATACTAGACTAAGTGGGACCCGTTGGGTTCCATGTTCACACATAGAAACTTAGAAAATAGATGCAGGAGTAGGCCATTCGGCCCTTCGAGCCTGCACTGCCATTTGATATGATCATGGCTGATCATCCAACTCCGTATGCTATCTGCCATTGATTCATCAAGGTAGAAGAATATAGTTCAGTGCCATTCCGGTCAATACACTTGCAAATTCCAATATTGGTGGCCAGTGGGGGGGGGCAGAGGTGGGGCTTTCTGGAGTGCTAGTATGGGTACTGTGGGTTGAAGGGACTGGCTAGTATGGACATTGTGGGCCAAATGGATTCTTGGGGTGGCAGCTCAGACACTCAAGCCTGATGTGCTGGCAGCTCACTAACGGCTGGTGGTCTGGCAGTTGACTCACGGCTATTCCTTGAAATTCCATTTCAAGCAGGGTGCAAGGCCACCACATTCAAATGCAGTTTCAGACCATTTCAAGCAGGGTGAAACCACCATAAACCCACTATAAAACCACACAAAACACCACATAAACACCACACTCACAGTTCAGTAGACATTCAGTGTGTTCAGTTGATTCTCAGCTCAGACAGAGTTGTGACCTATCTCTCCCCCATCTTGCAGAGACTGAGCCACACCCACACTTACGGGTTTTTTAATCCCTCCCCTCCAACTAGAAGGGGCGTGGCCTTCCAGGCGTGATTGACAGGAGAGAGATTCTCAACATTTTTTTAAACACTAATAACACTTTTATTTTCCATTGATGTGAAGAATCCTCCGTACCTGATGAGTGGTGAGGAACTGAGTAAGATGGCCAAAAATCACAGCCGTAAGTGGTAGCGTTTTATCTAAAATCAATATTCGGTGCAAACAGGAAATTGTCAAGTTTCCACGAACAACAGCCTTTTTTTTTGCAGTGCAGCATTTCAATGCAACCATATTTTCATTTTCAAACCATATTAAGGGCACTCACAGTTGAGTAGACATGCGTTCAGTGTTATTCAGAGCTCAGAGAGATGTGACCCTCTCGCTTCCTCCATCTTGCAGAGACTGTGAGGCACACCACTTCCGGGTTTTATAGTCCCTCCCCCCTCCCACCAGCAGGGGCAGCAGAGAGAATGGCTAAATTTTTTAAAACATTAATATCTCTGATTTTTCATCGATGGAATTTTTCATCGATGGTGGCCAAAAATGACGGCCGTAAGTGGCGGCATTCTCTCGGAAATCACATCGCAGTGAGTCAAAAGCGGTCAAGATCTTTTTTTTAGTAATATTGATGATCTATACAGTATATATGTGAATTTGGCGGTTCATCATCGGCGGTTAATGAAACAAGTGTGATTTTCCTCTCATGGAGGACGCCAGTGCGTGACTTTGTTTAACGTGGGGAGACTGGTGCACAGACAGCCACCCCATGGTCCAAGAAAGATATGGGTCAGGATCCAGTGGCGTGGAATCCAAGGCGACCGGACAGTCTTTTCTGCCGCAGCCTTCATCCGCCTTCCCAGCCGTTGTGACGTTAGCTCCACTAAGGTCAGCCATCGTCCTCCGCCTGTTCCACCGTTGAGGTCTTGGTTGGATTGGCTCTTTGTCAGAGATCTCCCCCTCGACCTTACCGCCATGGGTGGCCCTACCAGGAGCGTAGCTACAGACGGCATTGCTCTCAGGATCTCAGGACCACACAAAGTTCAAAGTAAACTTTATTGTCAATTCAAATAAATTGGATTGAAATTGCGTTTCCCCATACTCCAAATGTGCAAGTAATATTTATAACACAGACAGACAATATACCAATAAGATAGACAATATACATTATTTAAAATAGACACAGTGTGCCAGACGGTAGTAACATTTTGAGGTATGTTATTAAGGTGCAATAATAAATGTGCAATATAGAAAAGTGCAAATAGCATACTGCAGACATTGAGTTAAAGTTAAATGTTCATGGAATTTTCTTGAGTGTGTTGAGTAGTCTGATGGCCTGAGGGAAAAAGCTGTTTTTGAATCTGGTGGTTTTGCTCCGCATGCTGCGGTAGCGCTTGCCGGATGGTAGGAGGGTGAACAGTTTGTGTGCTGGGTGGGTGGTGTCTTTGATGATATTGGTTGCTCTCTTGCGACAGCGAGATGTGTATAAGTCCTGGATTGCAGCTTCTCCACCACGACAAGGTGACAAGGTATATATACATACAATGAACTTTTTTGGTCATGTTTACATATTCTGTTGTGCTGCTGCAAGTAAGAAAGTCATTGTTCTATCTGGGACAAGTGGCAATAAAACACTCTTGACTCTCGATCTTTGCACTTTACTGCATTGTCATCTGCTGCTGTGTGGCGAGGTTTAGGTGTATAATTGTTACGCTTACTGGGATACAGTGAGAAGCTATGTTATGCGTGGGATACAATCACAGCAGGTAATACTATATGATAAGACAAACTCCAGTACAATAGGCTGAGCAGCGGGGGAGATACAGAGTGCAGTACAGAATACAGTTCTCAGCATCTTGAGCAGCTTACAGCCCAGTGCTATCAATATTGAGTAAGAAAGAACTGCAGGTGCTGGTTTAAATTGAAGGTGGACACAAAATGCTGGAGTAACTCAGCGGGTGAGGCGGCATCTCTGGAGAGAAGGAATGGGCGACGTTTCAGGTCGAGACTGCAGACTAATTTGAGGAAGGACATCCTTGTGATTGAGGCTGTGCAGCGTAGCTTCACCAGATTGATCCCTGGGATGGCGGGACTGTCATATGAGGAAAGATTGATAAGACTAGGCTTGTATTCACTGGAGTTTAGAAGGATGATGGGTCTCTTATAGAAACATATAAAATTATAGAAAGACTTGACAAGCTAGATGCAGGAAAAATGTTCCCAATGTTGGGCAAGTCCAGAACCAGGGGCCACAGTCTTAGAATAAAGGGGAGGCCATTTAAGACTGAGGTGAGAAAAAAAAACATTCACCCAGAGAGTTGTGAATTAATGGAATTCCCTGCCACAGAGGGCAGCGGAGGCCAGGTCACCGGATGGATTTAAGAGAGAGTTAGATAGAGTTCTAAGGGCTAGTGGAAACAAGGGATATGGGGAGAAGGCAGGCACGGGTTATTGATTTGGGATGATCAGCCATGATCACAATGAGTGGTGGTGCAGGCTCGAAGGGCCGAATGGCCTCCTCCTGCACCTATTTTCAATGTTCCTACGTTTCTATGTGTCTCGACACGAAACGTCGACCATTCCTTCTCTCCGTAGATGCTGCCTTACCCAGTATGATTATTGACCCCGGCATTCCCTCTCTCTCCATCCCTCCCCCACCCAAGTTGCACCAGCTTCTTGTTCACACCCAATGCACAGATAACAACGGCCTGTTTCTTTCATCCTCATCATCGTTACTTTTTTAGCATATCTTTCATTAATCTATATTACTAAAAGTCTGATCTTGATCGTTTTTGGCCCACTGTACCACGATTTCCGAGAGAACGCCTCCACCTATGGCCGTCATTTTTGGCCACCTCGCTCAGAGCCCCCCTCCGCCTTCAGGGACCAGAGTATTTTTCCCATCGATGAAAAATCAGAGAGATATTAATGTTTTTTTTTTAATTGCCATTCTCTCTGCTGCCCCTGCTGGAGGGAGGGGGAGGGACTATAAAACCAGGAAATGGTGTGCCTCACTCAGTCTCTGCAAGATGGAGGAAGCCATCTCTCCGAGCTCTGAATAACACTTAACACATGTCTGCTCAACTGTGAGTGCCCTTAATGTGGTTTGAAAATGAAAATATGGTTGGTTTGAAATAAAAAGGCACTGCCTGCAAATGGTTGTTTGGGGGGTTTGGGTTGAAGTAAAAATGCACTGCATGCAAATGGTTGTTTGTAAAACGCTACCACTTACGGCTGTGATTTTTGGCCATCTTACTCAGTTCCCCTCCTCTCATCAGGTGCAGAGGATTCTTCCCATCAATGAAAAACAAAAGTGTTATTAGTGTTTAAAAAATGTTGAGAATCTCTCTCCTGTCAATCACGCCATGAAGGCCACACCTTTTCCGGTGGGAGGGGGAGGGATTATAAAACCCGGGAGTGTGGGTGTGGCTCAGTCTCTGCATGATGGGGAAGGGAGAGGTCGTGACTCTGTCTGAGCTGTGAATCAACTGAACACACTGAATGGTTTTATGGTGTGTGGTTTTACTGTGTGGTTTTATGGTGGTTTTTATGGTGGTTTCACACTGCTTGAAATAGTATGAAAATGCATTTGAATGTGGTGGCCTTGCACGAAATGGTATAAAACTGAATTTGAATGTGGTGTCGTTGCACCCTGCTTGAAATGGAATTTCAAGGAAAAGCCGTGAGTCAACTGCCAGCCCACCAGCTGTGAGTGAGCTGCCAGCACATCAGGCTTGAAGGACTGAGCTGCCACCCCAAGAATTAATTTGGCCCACAATGTTCACAGTAGCCCTCTGGAGAACAGTAGTCACTTCAGCCAACAACATCCATACTAGCACTCCAGAAAGCCCCCCCCCCTCCCCCCACCCCAACTGGCCACCAATATTGGAATTGGTGGAGAGGTGGAATATTGTGTCAGGGGACCATCCCTCCTAGAATAGAAACATAGAAAAATAGAAATTAGGTGCAGGAGTAGGCCATTCGGCCCTTCGAGCCTGCACCGCCATTCAATATGATCATGGCTGATCATCCAACTCAGTATCCCGTACCTGCCTTCTCTCCATACCCCCTGATCCCCTTAGCCACAAGGGCCACATCTAACTCCCTCTTAAATATAGCCAATGAACTGGCCTCAACTACCCTCTGTGGCAGAGTTCCAGAGATTCACCACTCTCTCTGTGTGAAAAAAGTTCTTCTCATCTCGGTTTTAAAGGATTTCCCCCTTATCCTTAAGCTGTGACCCCTTGTCCTGGACTTCCCCAACATCGGGAACAATCTTCCTGCATCTAGCCTGTCCAACCCCTTAAGAATTTTGTAAGTTTCTATAAGATCCCCCCTCAATCTCCTAAATTCTATGTGTGAACATAGGACCCAACGGGTCCCACTTAGTCTAGTTTGTTCTATATCTCTCTACATCACCGGCATAGGGCCTGTCCCACCTGATATATAGAGAGTCAGGGGAAAGGGAAACAAGATATTTAAGGGCCTGTCCCACTTGGCAATTTTTTCGGCGACTGCCGGCATCATTGACTGACGTATCAGGTCACCGACATAAGCGGGCGTGACGCGGCGTGAACGCGTATCGACGCGCGGCGTTTTTTCAAGTTTCGCAACATTTTTTTTGTCACCGCTGGATTTTGAAACATTCTAAACCTTTTGGCGACCCTGATACGATGCCGGCAGTCGCCGAATAAATCACCAAGTGCGACGGGCCCTTATATATCTCGTTTCCCTTTCCCCTGACTCTCAGTCTGAAGAAGGGTTTCGACCCGGAACGTCACCCATTCCTTCTCTTCAGAGACGCTGCCTGTCCCGCTGAGTTACTCCAGCTATTTGTGTCGAGACCCTAAAAGCAATGATGTAAGTTGTGATGAATGGAGCCACTCAGTTGGCAGTGACTCGTACACATTTGACGGATACTGCAGCATGGTTCAGTGTCACAGATCTGTTGCCCTGAAGCACTAACTTTGGGAAAGGAGAGAAATGTTTTGCATTTTTCCGCCATCCCCAGTGAATGGGCTGCGAAACGAGAGCTGGCGATGGAAGCAACGGGATCTCATGGTTCACATGTCGTTCGGTGCGTGGCTTTAAATACTCCTCCCAGTGTTTTAAAATCCATCACTCCTGCCATTTTACACCTTTGCAGCGCGGAAACGTGCCCTTCGGCCCTACGAGTACTTGTACTATCCTGCACACACTGGGGATAATTTACAGTTGTCAATTAACAGCTAATTAATCTACAAACCTGCACGTCTTTGGAGTGTGGGAGGAAACCGGAGCACCCGGTGAAAACCCACAGGGAGAACGTACAAACTCCGTACAGACAGCTCCCGTGGTGAGGATGGAACCCGGGTCTCTGGTGCTGTGAGGCAGCAACTCTACCGCTGCGCCACTTTGTTTTGTTTATGTATAAACATAGAAACATAGAAAATAGGTGCAGGAGTAGGCCATTCGGCCCTTCGAGCCTGCACCGCCATTCAATATGATCATGGCTGATCATCCAACTCAGTATCCCGTACCTGCCTTCTCTCCATACCCCCTGATCCCCTTAGCCACAAGGGCCACATCTAACTCCCTCTTAAATATAGCCAATGAAACTGGCCTCAACTACCCTCTGTGGCAGAGAGTTCCAGAGATTCACCACTCTCTGTGTGAAAAAAGTTACTCATCTCAGTTTTAAAGGATTTCCCCTTTATCCTTAAGGTGTGACCCCTTGTCCTGGACTTCCCCAACATCGGGAACAATCTTCCTGCATCCAGCCTGTCCAACCCCTTAAGAATATTGTAAGTTTCTATAAGATCCCCTCTCAATCTCCTAAATTCTAGAGAGTATAAACCAAGTCTATCTAGTCTTTCTTCATAAGACAGTCCTGTCATCCCAGGAATCAGACTGGTGAACCTTCTCTGCACTCCCTCTATGGCAATAATGTCCTTCCTCAGATTTGGAGACCAAAACTGTACGCAATACTCCAGGTGTGGTCTCACCAAGACCCTGTACAACTGCAGTAGAACCTCCCTGCTCCTATACTCAAATCCTCTTGCTATGAAAGCCATGAAAGTATTGTACAAGTGTGTGTTTTGCGAGGGCTGTTCAGTGCAGAAACCTGAATAATGGAGACAGACTGTGTGGAATATCACATGTGACAAGTCCTGCCTTGCTTCCTGCCGTTGGTTGACATTGTGTAAGAAATTTGCAAGTGTATTGACCGGAATGGCACTGAATTAGATTCTTCTACCTTGATGAATCAATGGCAGATAGCATACTTAACCTCGAAGACAGACACAAAAAGCTGGAGTAACTCAGCAGGACAGGCAGCGTCTCTGGAGAGAAGGAATGGGTGACGTTTCAGTTTAAGACCCTTTTTCAGACTGAGAGTTAGGGGAGAGGGAAACGGTCAGGAAACGGTCAGCTGCTACGGTCAGGCAAACGCCTCCGTTGCCATGCGGTGAGAACGGAGAGGTTGAGAAGGAGTTTCTTCCCAGAGGCCATTCGGACTGTAAATGCCTATCTCACCAGGGGCTAACTCTACTGAACGTTTTTCCTTCCATTATTTATTATGTAAAAGAATATGTGTGTTATGATTGTGTTTATAATTTGTTTGGTTGTTCTGTTGTTTGTCTTTTGCACAAATGTCCGCGAGCATTGCCACTTTCATTTCACTGCACATCTCGTATGTGTATGTGACAAATAAACTTGACTTGACTTGACTTGACTTGACTTGACTTGACTTGACTAGAGATATGGAAGGGTAAGGTGTGAAAACGTTAGATCAAAGGGAAGGAGTATCATGGAAAATGTAGAGAAGGAACAGGTGACATTTCGGGTCTTGACCTGACACTGCACCCACTCCTTCTTTCCAGAGATACTACCTGTCCCGCAGAGTTACCCCAGCTGTTTGTGCCGTGCTTCATCTTGATATCACTTCAGACTGCAAACTGCACCTGCTGACTTGTCACAAAGTCGGCAAACAGGCTTAGCCAGAAACCACACCAAGGCAAATCTGAGTGTAAAATGACAGACACAAAGTACTTGGGGAACTCAACAGGTCAGGCAGCATCTCTGGAGGAAAAGGATGGGTGATGTTTGGGGTCGAGACCCTTCTTCAGGGATTTCACTTCAGGCGTCTGAAAAAGGATCTCGACCTGAAACGTCACCTATCCATGTTCTCCACAGATGCTGCCTGACCCGCTGAGTTACTCCAGCACTCTGTGAAACGTCACCTATCCATGTTCTCCACAGATGCTGCCTGACCTGCTGAGTTACTCCAGCACTCTGTGAAACGTCACCTATCCATGTTCTCCACAGATGCTGCCTGACCCACTCAGTTATGGTGCAGCAGCATCTATGGAGTGAAGGAAATAGGCAACGTTTCGGGCTGAAACCCTTCTGGAAATAGGCAACGTTTCGGGCCAAAACCCGGAAGGGTTTCGGACCGAAACGTTGCCTATTTCCTTAGCTCCATAGATGCTGCTGCACCTGCTGAGTTACTCCAGCACTCTGTGAAACGTCACCTATCCATGTTCTCCACAGATGCTGCCCGACCCGCTGAGTTACTCCAGCACTCTGTGAAACGTCACCTATCCATGTTCTCCACAGATGCTGCCTGACCCGCTGAGTTACTCCAGCACTCTGTGTCTACCAGACTGATTCCTGGGATGTCAGGACTTTCATATGAAGAAAGACTGGATAGACTCAACTTGTACTCGCTAGAATTTAGAAGATTGAGGGGGGATCTTATAGAAACTTACAAAGTTCTTAAGGGGTTGGACAGGCTGGATGCAGGAAGATTGTTCCTGATGTTGGGGAAGTCCAGAACAAGGGGTCACAGTTTATGGATAAGGGGGAAATCTTTTAGGAGCGAGATGAGAAAAACATTTTTCACACAGAGAGTGGTGAATCTGTGGAACTCTCTGCTACAGAAGGTAGTTGAGGCCACAGTTCATTGGCTATATTTAAGAGGGAGTTAGATGTGGTCCTTGTGGCTAAAGGGATCAGGGGGTATGGAGAGAAGGCAGGTACAGGATACTGAGTTGGATGATCAGCCATGATCATATTGAATGGCGGTGCATGATCGAAGGGCTGAATGGCCTCTACTCCTGCACCTAATTTCTATGTTTCTATGTTTCTATGTGTCTATTGTTGGCATAAACCAGCATCTGCAGATCCATGTCTTTAACACTGTTCCTGTTGCCCACATTCAGGCCAAAGACGATTAAAGCTTGAGAGGAATTAATTGTTGTGGACATCACATAGCTGGAGGTCGGGGGGGGGGGGGGGGGGGGGGGGCGTGGGGGGGGATATTTCCAAAAGGATTTGTAGAAATAGTCAGAAATGTCTTCAGCAATAAGCGATTATATACATAAATAAATGAAGTCAAATATGTGCAGCATGACGTTGTCTGTCTGTACAGATGTTAACGATTAGAGGCTTTAACAGTATTGTCATCTCGACTTCTTTAATATAAATGATTTGACTTCTGTAGACCCAGCAGCATTGGATAATCAAATTTCCCTGGCTTACTGCCGAGATGAAATTAAAATGGAACACATGGCATTGGATTCCCATTTATGGACCTAGGAATTATGCTGCCTTTATACATTAAGTTCAGCCCTTGTCTATTCTGTCAGGTGGATGTTTTTAAAATAAAGACAAACATGGCCACTACTTTGTGAAGGTGCAGAAGAGGTCACGTCTGATGCCTTTAATAATCCGGGCGGCACGGTGGCGCAGCGGTAGAGTTGCTGCCGTACAGACCCGGGTTCCATCCTGACTACGGGCGCTGTCTGTACGGAGTTTGCACGTTCTCTCCCCGTGACCCGGTGGGTTTTCTCCGAGATCTTCGGTTTCCTCCCACACCCCAAAGACGTGCAGGTTTGTAGGTTAATTGGCTTGGTAAATGAATGAATGAATAAGTTTATTGGCCAAGTATTCACATACAAGGAATTTGTCTTGGTGCTCCGCCCGCAAGTGACAACATGACATGCAGTGACAGTTAGGAATGACACATAAAACATTAATAATAAAACATTATTGATTAAACATGTGAATTAAATAAAATACCAGAGCAAAAGGATTTTGGTTATTGAACAGAGCAACTACTCGTGGATAAAAACAGTTTTTATGTCTGGCTGTGGCAGCTTTGACAGTCAGGAAAGAGATTCAAAGAGTTTGTGGCCAGGATGAGGGGGGTCAGAGATGATCTTAAACGTAAATTGTCCCTAGTGAGTGTAGGATAGTTTTAGTGTGCGGGGATCGCTGGTCGGCACGGACTCGGTGGGCCGAAGGGCCTGTTTCTGCGCTGTTAGTTTAACCTAAACTGAACCAAATAACTTAACCAAATATGTGGTATCATATGACACAGTACATTCAAGCAAAGCACAGTTGTGTTTTTAGTTTAGTTTATTGTTTGTTTATTACCGTCATGTGTACTGAGGTACAGTGAAACACTTTGCTGTGCATGCTATCCAGTCAAAAAGTTCAGTTGAGAGATTCAGAGCATAAACAGACCCACCGAGTCATGGGGAGAACGTGCAAACTCCGTACAGACAGCACCTGTAGTCAGGATCAAACCTGGGTCTCTGGCGCTGTTAATCTACAAACCTGTACGTCTTTGGAGGTGTGGGAGGAGACCGGAGATCTTGGAGAAAGCCCACACAGGTCACGGGGAGAACGTGCAAACTCCGTACAGACAGCACCCGTAGTCGGGATGGAACCCGGGTCTCAGGCAGTAGATCTACTTTATTTATTATTTATTTTATTATTTATTTCGAACAGAATAAAACCGCTATGTCACGGCGCTTCCCTTATAAAACTATAGACTATACAAGATTACAAGATTAAGGATAAAGGGTTCAATCTTTAGAGCAAGATAGAGTCTGATTAAAACCAAATTGAAGAGAGTTTAAAGGTGTCCATTGAGGTAGATCGAAGGTCAGGACCGCACTCCAGCTGGTGAGAGAACGGTTCAGTTGCCTTGTTACAGCCCACATCTGATGTTGCATAATCATCAACACTTCAACAGTAGGTTGTTCATTGTTTGAGAAATCCAGACGTTGTGACAAGTGCTGTATAAATTCAAGGCTCTCGGTGTGAAATATATTAAAAGATAACGAGGCCTAGCTTAAAGTGAGAGGCGGCAAAGAGACTAGACCAATTGCAGGCCCGTTATGTTTGTTCCCCCAACACACACGTCCCCTACCCATAGTCCCCATGGGAGGCGTGGGGTGCAGAGAGGGAGCGGGAGGGGGGCAGTGAGGGAGGGGGCGTAGAGTTTGAGGGGTGGGGGGGGTTTGCGCGTCGTCACAGGGGAGGGCTGGTTTCTGAAAGCAATACTCCCTCGCTCCCGGCTCCCAGCTCCCAGCTCCCAGCTCCTGGATGCAGGCTCCAGGTTCCAGGCTCCAGGCAGGGCCTGAGTACGGGGAGGAAACGTCACTCGCAGCGCGAGAAAGAAGACAGCAGGATTTGTTTTTCAATGTTTGTTCAAATTTTCATTAATAACTCGAGAAATAAAGCATTAAATTTTCAGACAAGGTGATTTTGGACTCCACGGGAAAAATCTCTACCGGAATATGTAAAAATGTTACCGTTAGCGCGTCGTTTTTTCCGTGAAGTTGTGATTATACACAAACAAATGAACACACGAAAAAATACGCACACATACAAAATCAGACTTTTAATAGGTATATGATATGATATGATAATGTGCGGGGCAAGTTTGTTTTACACAGAGGGTGGTGGGTGCCTGGAACGCGCTGCCAGGGATGGTGGTGGAGGCAGATACGATAGTGGCGTTTAAGAGGCTTTTAGAAAGGTACATGGGCTTGCAGGAAGTGGAGGGATAAGAATCACTTGCAGGGAGAGGAGATTAATTTAGCTTGGCAACATTTTGTCTATTGTCTATTAATTACTCTGTATCTCTAAACTAAACTAATAGAAACATAGAAAATAGGTGCAGGAGTAGAGGCCATTTGGCCCTTCGAGCCTTCGGTCACAGCCTCAGAATTAAAGGATGTTCCTTGGGGAAGGAGACGAGGAGGAATAGTCAGACTTTAGTTTAGATTAGAGCGGGGAGGTTCTACTGCAGTTGTACAAACATAGAAATTAGGTGCAGGAGTAGGCCATTCGGCCCTTCGAGCCTGCACCGCCATTCAATATGATCATGGCTGATCATCCAACTCAGTATCCTGTACCTGCCTTCTCTCCATACCCCCTTTAGCCACAAGGGCCACATCTAACTTACAAAATTCTTAAGGGGTTGGACAGGCTAAATGCAGGAAGATTGCTCCTGATGTTGGGGAAGTCCAGGACAAGGGGTCACAGCTTAAGGATAAGGGGGAAATCCTTTAAAAGCGAGATGAGAAGAACTTTTTTCACACAGAGAGTGGTGAGTCTTCAGATTCAGATTCAGATTCAATTTTAATTGTCATTGTCAGTGTACAGTGAGTCTCTGGAACTCTCTGCCGCAGAGGGTAGTCGAGGCCAGTTCATTGGCTATATTTAAGAGGGAGTTAGATGTTGCCCTTGTGGCTAAGGGGATCAGGGGGTATGGAGAGAAGGCAGGTACGGGATACTGAGTTGGATGATCAGCCATGATCATATTGAATGGCGGTGCAGGCTCGAAGGGCTGAATGGCCTACTCCTGCACCTAATTTCTATGTTTCTATGTTTGTACAACTGCAGTAGAACCTCCCTGCTCTAATCTAAACTAAAGTCTGACTATTCCTCCTCGTCTCCTTCCCCAAGGAACATCCTTTAATTCTGAGGCTGTGACCTCTGGTCCTGGACTCTCCCACTAGTGGAAACATCCTCTCCACATCCACTCTATCCAAGTCTTTCACTATTCGGCCCCCCTCCCCCCCCCCCCCCACCCCCCCCCCCCCCCCCCCCCCCCCCCCCCCCCCTGATGATTCTTTGTGAAGTGAACTTTAATGCAGTTTTCTGGCAGGGAGTATTAAAGATACGCTGATTACTCCCAGCTTCTTGTGTTTTGATAACCAATTTATTAACATGACTTCCCTGGGCCTCCGTGGACAAGATAAAACAAGGTTAGAACTGTTTTTTAATGAAATGCAAACAAACTGTAAACCTGACTTGTGATGGGAATAGTTACTTGGAAAAACAGATAGAGTGCTTTTAGCCATTTGCCCTGATATCATCTTACATGACAACATTCATTTGATTTGATAACACTTCTATTAAACATCCTTCAGCAAATTCCACATTGCAAATGATATTTTAAGTTGGTAAAATATTTCGATCGCTATTAATAATATTCTTTGCTTACTTTACTCAAAGAAAAATATATTATGATTATGATAACATGAAAGGAAGATGAGCCTGGTATCATACGATATGATCTCATTAGTGATAGGAGCTTTCTTTTAAGGCCCTCCTCGGTCGTGGCTGACCTGACCATGGGTGTCTCCAGGGTTGGAGGACGCCTGCCTGTGCGTGACTTTGTTTAACGTGGGGAGACTGGTGCACAGACAGCCACCCCACGTGGGGTCCTTGACAGATCTGGGTCAGGATCCAGTGGCGTGGAGTCCAAGACGACCGGAGACCCTTTTCTGCTGCAGCCTTCATCCGCCTTCCCAGCCGTTGTGACGTTAGCTCCACTAAGGTGAGCCATCGTCCTCCGCCTGTTCCACCGTTGAGGTCTTGGATGGATTGGCTCTTTGTCAGAGACCTCCCCCTCGACCTTACCGCCATGGGTGGCCCCACCAGGAGCATCGATAGCTCCAGACGGCATCGCTCTCAGGATCTCAGGTCCACACAAGCTTCTCCACCACGACAAGGTGACAATCCACGGAGAAGTGAAGCAGAATTAGGCCAATTGGCCCATCAAGTTTACTCCGCCATTCAATCTTGGCTGGACACAAAATGCTGGAGTAGCTCAGCGGGTGAGGCAGCATCTATGGAGAGACCTTCTGGGGTTTCGACCCGAAACCTCGCCCATTCCTTCTCTCCATAGATGCTGCCTCACCCTCTGAGTTTCTCCAGCGTTTTGTGTCTACCTTCGATTTTACCAACATCTGCTGTTCTTTCTTACACATTCAACCATGGCTGATCTATCTCTCCCTCCTAACCCCATTCTCCTGCCTTCCCCCCTATAACCTCCGACATCTGTTACTCACACACGATACAATACGATAGAACTTTATTGATCCCAGGAGGGGAATTGATCTGCCAATAGTCATAAAACACAAGGTACATGAAACATGAAACTAAAGTGACGAAAGGATTAGTGATGTGCAGAGACTGGGGGGGAGGGGGGGACCGTCTCAGTCTCAGTCTACCCCACGACAGAAGGTGGAGGTACAGTTTGATAGCCACAGGGAAGAAGGATCTCCTGTGGCGTTCTGTGCTGCATCTTGGTGGAACCAGTCTGTTGCTGAAGGTGCTCCTCAGGTTGACCGGTTAGTGATGATGAGCAGAAATCTGGAGACCTGGTACACTTTGATTACCGATGTGTAGTCAGATTACACTGTCTGAAGAAGGGTCCTTTGCTCCATGGATGCTGCCTCACCCACTGAGTACCATATAATAACCATATAACCATATAACAATTACAGTACAGAAACAGGCCATCTCGACCCTTCTAGTCCGTGCCGAACACATTTTTGTCTATTATGAAAATATAGATTATTTAACGATAGTTTATTTAATTTTTCATTTAGTTAACTCAATAATTCAATATTTGATATTCTACACACTGTCATATTATAATTTAATAATATTGGCTCTGTAGATAAGACACTTTTAATTTAGAAACTTTTAGGTTGACAAGAGCTGGTTGTTTCAGATGAGGTACAGTGAAAAGCTTTTGTTGCGTGCTAACCAGTCAGCGGAAAGACAATACATGATTACAATCGAGCCGTCCACAGTGTGTAGATACATGATAAAGGGAATAACGTTTAGTGCAAGGTAAAGCCAGTAAACATAGAAAACATAGAAACATAGAAACATAGAAACATAGACAATAGGTGCAGGAGTAGAGGCCATTCGGCCCTTCGAGCCTGCACCGCCATTCAATATGATCATGGCTGATCATCCAATTCAGTATCCTGTACCTGCCTTCTCTCCATATCCCCTGATCCCTTTAGCCACAAGGGCCACATCTAACTCCCTCTTAAATATAGCCAATGAACTGTGGCCTCAACTACATTCTGTGGCAGAAAATTCCAGAGATTCACCACTCTCTGTGTAAAAAAATGTTTTTCTCATCTCGGACTGAGATGAGAAAAACATAAAAGATTTCTCCTTTATCCTTAAACTGTGACCCCTTGTCCTGGACTTCCCCAACATCGGGAACAATCTTCCTGCATCTAGCCTGTCCAACCCCTTAAGAATTTTGTACGTTTCTATGAGATCCCCCCTCAATCTCCTAAATTCTAGCGAGCGCAAGCCGAGTCTATCCAGTCTATCTTCATTTGAAAGTCCTGACATCCCAGGAATCAGTCTGGTGAACCTTCTCTGTACTCCCTCTATGGCAAGGATGTCCTTCCTCAGATTAGGAGACCAAAACTGTACGCAATACTCCAGGTGAAAAGGTTCCCCACCCCTGAGGTAGATAGTAGTTCAGCACTGCTCTCTGGTTGTGGTAGGATGGTTCAGTTGCCTGATAACAGCCGGGAAGAAACTGTCCCTGAATCTGGAACTCTAGGGGTGGAGTTGCTGCTTTACAGCACCGTAGACCCCGGGTTCGATCCTGACCTCGGGTGCTGACTGTGTGGAGTTTGCACGTTCTCCCCAGTGATGGTTTGGGTTTTTCTCCGGCTGTTCAGGTTTCCTCCCTCATCTCAAAGACGTGGAGATTTGTTGGTTAACTGGCCTCTAATTTGCCCCCAGATTCTGATGAGCTGAGCTCAGAAAACACGATATAGAGATGAGGATTCTCTAGAGCGCCACAGGTTGAGGGGAAAGCTGACAGAAGTCTATAATATTATGAAGGATAGGATAGACAGTCAGAACCTGCCACCCCAGGGTGATAATGTCCACGATTATAGGGCAGAGCATTAAGGTGAGAGGGGCAAAGTTTAAAGGAGATGTGCGGGGGGCACAGAGTGTGGTGGGTGCCTGGAACGAGCTGCCAGGGGTGGTGGTGGTGGAGGTAGCTATGATAGTGATGTTTCAGAGACTTCTAGACAGGCACATACATGTTGATACACACGGAACAGAGAGATTATGTGTAGGCAGAGGAGATTAGTTGAACTTGGCTTTGGAGATACAGCACGGAAACAGGCCCTTCGGCCCACCCACCGTGTCCGCGCCGACCAGCCATCCCCACACATTAATACTATCCTTCACACACTAGGGGCAATTTTTTACATTTATAACCGTCAATTAACCTGCAAACCTGCACGTATTTGGAGTGTGGGAGGAAACCAAAGATCTCGGAGAAAACCCACGCAGGTCACGGGGAGAACGTGCAAACTCCGTACAGACAGCACCCGTAGTCAGGATCGAACCCGGGTCCCGATTTTTGTGTCTATCATCGATAAACACAACAACCTGGAGTAACTCTAGACTCCCTCTCCCCTGACTCTCAGTCTGAAGAAGGGTCTCGACCCGAAACGCCACCCATTCCTTCTATCCGGAGATGCTGCCTGGCCCGCTGAGTTACTCCAGCATCTTCCCATTAATTTAAAGATAGTCACACAATGCTGGAGTAACTCAGGGGGTCAGGCAGCATCTCTGGATGTAATAAAAGGAATGGGTGACGTTTCGGGTCGAAACTTACATTTCGTCCTGTCATTTATGTACGTGTGCATTAGTTAAAAATGCTTTGATTTAGAACGAATTCTTGTATGTTCTAAGTCACGGGAATGAACCTTGATAAACTTGGTTGTCGAGTTCTGGGCTGAGGAGGAATTTCTTTGTTCGGCAGCTTGTGAGTACACAACAAATCGTCTTCTCATGCTGGTGGGGGTGTGCAGTCAACCAGTATTTGGAAGGCTCACAAATCCAACTTCACAGACACCAAAATAAACGTGGGAATGATGTGGGGAAATAAGATTGGACTTGGAAGATCAATCTACTGAATGGGGAGAGCAAGCTGTATGACCTCATTGTTATTTTGTTTTACTGCATTTGGCTGAAAGAGCGCCAGGAATGCTGCAAGGAATGTGGACATTCCAGGTCTGGACTCTTGGCTTTTCTCAGCATAGTCACAGGGAACTGCAGATGCTGCCGTCCTGAGCAAAACGCAAAGGTGCCGGAGGAACGGTGGCGCAGCGGTAGAGTTGCTGCCTCACGGCGCCAGAAACCCAGGATCAATCATGACCACGGGCGCTGTCTGTACGGGGTTTGCACGTTCTCCCCGTGACCTGTGTGGGTTTTCTCCGAGATCTTCGGTTTCCTCCCACACTCCAAAGACGTGCAGGTCATTATTTATTCAAATCGTTTGTTATGTCGCTCTTCAAGGGAGATGCTAAATGCATTTTGTTGTCTCTGTACTGTACACTGACAATGACAATTAAAATTGAATCTGAATCTGAATCTGAATCTGAGATATGATCACATTGAATGGCGGTGCTGGCTCGAAGGGCCGAATGGCCTACTCATGCACCTATTGTCTATTGTTAATTGTTAATTGGCTTGGTGTAAATGTAAAATTGTCACTTGTGTGCGTAGGGTCGTGTTAATGTATGCGGGGATCGCTGGTCGGGCTGAAGGGCCTGTTTCCGCGCTGTATCTCTAAACTAAACTAATCAAATCTCAGAAGGTCAGGCAGCATCTGTGGAGGAAATGGACAGGTAACGTTTCGGTTCTGGACCCTTCTTCAGACTGATTTCTCAGCATGTGGGAACGAGTTTGGGACTTCACACAAAATGGAATGCCGAACATCTGCTTGAAGATCACCCATTTGTTCATAAAACCATCGGGCATCATAGGACAGCATCACACCAACGCCTCCACCTTCTTGGAAGGTTTAGGAAGTTTGGCATGTCCCAAACAACTCTCACCAACTCCCCCCCACACCAGCAGCATAATCAAGGCACCCCCGGCCACTCCCTCTTCTCCCCTCTCCCATCCGGCAAGAGGTACAGAAGTGTGAAAACGCACACCTCCAGATTCAGGGACAGTTTCTTCCCGGCTGTTATCAGGCAACTGAACCATCCCACCACAACTAGAGAGCAGTGCTGAACTACTATCTATCTCATTGGTGACCCTCGGACTATCCTTGATCCGACTTTGCTGGCTTTACCTTGCACTAAACGTTATTCCCTTTATCATGTATCTGTACGTGGGTCTATCTATCTATCTATCTATCTATCTATCTATCTATCTATCTATCTATCTATCTATCTATCTATCTATCTATCTATCTATCTATCTATCTATCTATCTATCTATCTATCTATCTATCTATCTATCTTTCTAAAAATCGAAGGTAGATAAAAATGCTGGAGAAACTCAGTGGGTGAGGCAGCGTCTATGGAGCGAAGGAATAGGTGACGTTTCGGGTCGAGACACTTCTTCAGACTGATGAAACGACCCGAAACGCACCTATTCCTTCGCTCCATAGATGCTGTCTATGTATCTGTCTGTCTGTCTGTCTGTCTGTCTGTCTGTCTGTCTGTCTGTCTGTCCGTCTGTCTGTCTGTCTGTCTGTCTGTCTGTCTGTCTGTCTGTCTGTCTGTCTGTCTGTCTGTCTGTCCTGTCTGTCTGTCTGTCTGTCTGTCTGTCTGTCTGTCTGTCTGTCCTCCTGTCCCTGTCTGTCTGTCTGTCTGTCTGTCTGTCTGTCTGTCTGTCTGTCTGTCTGTCTGTCTGTCTGTCTGTCTGTCTGTCTGTCTGTCTGTCTGTCTGTCTGTCTGTCTGTCTGTCTGTCTGTCTGTCTGTCTGTCTGTCTGTCTGTCTGTCTGTCTGTCTGTCTGTGTCTGTCTGTCTGTCCGTCTGTCTGTCTGTCTGTCTGTCTGTCTGTCTGTCTGTCTGTCTGTCTGTCTGTCTGTCTGTCTGTCTGTCTGTCTGTCTGTCTGTCTGTCTGTCTGTCTGTCTGTCTGTCTGTCTGTCTGTCTGTCTGTCTGTCTGTCTGTCTGTCTGTCTGTCTGTCTGTCTGTCTGTCTGTCTGTCTGTCTGTCTGTCTGTCTGTCTGTCTGTCCTCCTGTCTGTCTGTCTGTCCTCCTGTCTGTCTGTCTGTCTGTCTGTCTGTCTGTCTGTCTGTCTGTCTGTCTGTCTGTCTGTCTGTCTGTCTGTCTGTCTGTCCCCGTGTCTCTATCACATTGCACCCTACCTGCTGAACCATTGGATGGCAGCAAAGGATAATAATCTCAGTGAGATTCAGTGGAGCAGGCAACACATTTGTGTCAAGAGTCAGGAGAGTTTTATTGTTATCTGTCCCAGACAGAGCAATGACATTCAATGATTTTACACAATATGTTAAAATCAATCCTGTTCATTACTTTGTAGGAAAACACCAATAAAGTAAGTCATTTCCTGTTACAGTCAATAAAGTTATCTCACTCTCTTGGTATGGACCACAATGTACAATAATGAGATGTCTGAAGAAGGGTCTCGACCCGAAACGTCACTTATCCATGTTCCCAACCAGTCAGCGGAAAGACAATACATGATTACAATCGAGCCGTCCACAGTGTACAGATACATGATCAGGGAATAACGTTTAGTGCAAGGTAAAGCCAGCAAAGTTCGATCAAGGATAGTCCGAGGGTCACCAATGAGGTAGATAGTAGTTCAGCGCTGCTCTCTGGTTGTGGTAGGATGGTTCAGTTGCCCGCGTACTTTATTCCAGCTTGTCACGTTCTGATGGGGGCGCTGACCTTTGGAGAATACCAGTCTATGTTCCCGTGGGTTTTGCCAAGCTGGGCACACCAGCATTATCTCCAGGGACCGTTGCCACCCAAGGCTGACTGATGTCCACAGACAGACCCTGCCATTAAACCACCACCTGGGGTGAGGCAAGCTGCTGGAGAAAACACAGCCAAGTCCAAAATCACACATTCCAGTTGAATTGATTAAAAAATACAGCATGGAAACAGGCTCTTCAGCCCACTTTTGCCCAGCGACTACCCTATCCCACTCTCTCATCCACTATCTGCACACTAGGGAGCAATATAGTTGGCCACCCGCTAGTCACGGCGCCAGGCGGAAGGCTGCTCTGCCCGAGCCGGCTCCCTGCCCCTTCTCCAGGATCACATAGAAACATAGAAATTAGGTGCAGGAGCAGAGGCCATTCGGCCCTTCGAGCCTGTACCGCCATTCAATATGATCATGGCTGATCATCCAACTCAGTATCCCGTACCTGCCTTCTCTCCATACCCTCTGATCCCCTTAGCCACAAAGGCCACATCTAACTCCCTCTTAAATATAGCCAATGAACTGTGTGGCCTCAACTACCCTCTGTGGCAGAGAGTTCCAGAGATTCACCACTCTCGGTGTGAAAAACGTTCTTCTCATCTCGGTTTTAAAGGATTTCCCCCCTTATCCTTAAGCTGTGACCCCTTGTCCTGGACTTCCCCAACATCGGGAACAATCTTCCCGCATCTAGCCTGTCCAACCCCTTAAGAATTTTGTAAGTTTCTATAAGATCCCCTCTCAATCTCCTAAATTCTAGAGAGTATAAACCAAGTCTTTCTTCATAAGACAGTACTGACATTCCAGGAATCAGTCTGGTGAACCGTCTCTGCACTCCCTCTATGGCAATAATGTCCTTCCTCAGATTTGGAGACAAAAACTGTACGCAATACTCCAGGTGTGGTCTCACCAAGACCCTGTACAACTGCAGTAGAACCTCCCTGCTCCTATACTCAAATCCTTTTGCTATGAAAGCTAACATACCATTCGGATCCTTGCCCGGGTGGTACTAGAAAGCGACTACGTGCTGTCCACGGGCACCCTGGGGATTTCCGTGACCGCTGGGCACCGGGGGGGGGGGGGGGGGGGGGGGGGGGGGGGGGGTGGAACGTATCCTTGACGAGGATTGTAATACAGTTGTATAATAGATTATTTAGTATATTTGTTTTGTCTTGTACTATGGTGGAGGGTTCCGGTTTGTTTTATAGTGTTGTAAATATTATTTTAATATTTGATTAAATATTTTTGATTAAAAAAAAACCAAGGGGCAGTTTATAGAGGGCCAATTATGCTACAAACCTGCACGTCTTTGGTTCCAGAACAAGGGGGTCACAGTTTAAGGATAAGGGGGAAATCTTTTAGGGCCGAGATGAGGAAAACATTTTTTACACAGAGAGTGGTGAATCTCTGGAATTCTCTGTCACAGAGGGTAGTTGAGGCCAGTTCATTGGCTATATTTAAGAGGGAGTTAGATGTGGCCCTTGTGGCTAAGGGGATCAGGGGGTATGGAGAGAAGGCAGGTACGGGATACTGAGTTGGATGATCAGCCATGATCATATTGAATGGCGGTGCAGTCTCGAAGGGCCGAATGGCCTCTACTCCTGCACCTATTTTCTATGTTTCTATATGGGAGGAAACCGGAGCACCCGGAGGAAACCCAGGCAGTCACACGGGGGCGGAACGTGCAAACTCCGCACAGACAGCACCCGAGGTCAGGATCGAACCTGGTGCTGTGGGGCAGTCACCCTCACTTTCAGGCAGATAACCTGCAAGTGGTTTAGCCTGTGTTCACTCAGTAGATAAGCAACAAACAAGGGTGACTCATTTGTAAAATAAGCTGAATTGTCGAAGAAAATTTGTTCTTAAAAAAACACACGTTAAATAACAGGAAAATTAGATTAAATTTGTGGTCCGGTGGAGATGTTGACAGAGCTGCTGCCTCACAGTGCCAGAGACTCGGGTTCGATCCTGGTCTCGGGTGCTGTCTGTGTGGAGTTTGCACGTTTTCCCTGTGTGACTGCGTGGGTTTCCTCCGGGCGCTCCGGTTTCCTCCCACATCCCAAAGGCGTGTGGGTTGGTCGACTAATTGAACTCTCCAAATTGCCCTCTGGTGTGTGTAGGGAAGGGATAGAATCTGGGGGGAATTCCTGAGCGCGAGGGGAGGATCAATGCAGGACTGGAGACACAACGAACTGCAGGTGCAGGAAACCTGTGTAAAGTACAAAGTGCTGGAGTCCAGAGTGTTTTATTGTCCTGTGTCCCAGATAGAACAATGATATTCTTATTCGCTGCAGCACCACACAATATGGAAACATAGTACACTGTAAACAATATGATAGATGAGAGAGAAAAAACAAGTTCAGTGTGTGTATATACACACATAATCAAATAACAAACAAATGTAGTGCAATAATAATAATAATAATAATAATAATAGTCTACTGTAGGTCAGAGCTTATTTGAGATTGTAGTGTTGACTGAAGGGAAGAAGCTGTTCCTGAACTTGGACATTTCAGGCTCCTGTACCTTCTTCCCGATGGCAGTGGTGAAATGAGTGTGTGTCCAGGATGGTGTGGGTCTCTGATGATGCCGGCTGCCTTTTTGATGCAGCGACTGCGATAAATCCCTTCGATGTTGGGGAGGTCAGAGTCGGCGATGGACTGGGCAGTGGTCACTACTTGTTTGCATTTTATTCCCGTTACTGGGCGCTGAAGTTGCTGAACCAGGCCACGATGCAACCGGTCAGCATGTTCACTACTAAACACATGTAGACGTACAGTGAAAGTCATTCTTTGTACTCAGTTCAGTACAAGTATTACTATGCACATGCATTTAGATCCATCTTAGATAAACATCTCAGATACAGTGCAAGTGTACAGCAGTTAGGGTCGCCAACTCTCTCTCCCAAATGAGGGACAAAAGGTCAAACTATGGGACAAATTCCCCACGGCCATTCGTTGACCGACTGGGCCGTGTCTAAACTAAACTAAACTAATCTAAACTAAACTAAACTAAACTAATCTAAACTAATCTAAACTAATCTAAACTAAACTAAACTAATCTAAACTAAACTAAACTAAACTAAACTAAACTAATCTAAACTAAACTAAACATATGGCCTTGCTGTTTTTAATGGGATGAGTGCATGTGTTTCTTGTCAGGGTTGATGTGTTGTGAATTTGATTTGCAGTGAGACCCAGATGATTACGCAGCATCAGATGTCTCTGGTGCCAGCAAATGTAGATCAATCTTTGCATTTATGGTCAAAAGTTGCTTAAAGCTGACAGGAAGATTGAATAAGTACAATATGTGGTTGTATGTGACCCCGACACGTCAAAGGTTTCCTACACACTCGCTAACTCATCACTCCCTCCATCTGCCTGGTATCGTTCCCAGATCCCGACCGTCATCACTGGCACCAGACGATCAGCGTTTGGGAAGAGAAAGAGAGACTGACGTAATGAGGAAATAAACTTCAACGGGAGATTGATTTTCCTGATCGGCATATTGGGGGAGTGAATTTGGAAAGTTGTTTCTGCTAGTGGGAGAGTCTGAGGGTGGCAGAGATAGATAGATTCTTGATTAGTACGGGTTTCAGGGGTTATGGGGAGAAGGCAGGAGAATGGGGTTAGTAGGGAGAGATCGATCAGCCATGATTGAATGGCAGAGGGACGAATTCATAAGATCATAAGGTCATAAGTGATAGGAGCAGAATTAGGCCATTTGGCCCATCAAGTCATTTACTTCCCATTTACTTCCTCAGCCAAATATCCCATTTTAACATAAGAAGATGAGAAGAACTTTTTTTACACAGAGAGTGGTGAATCTCTGGAATTCTCTGCCGCAGAGGGTAGTTGAGGCCACAGTTCATTGGCTATATTTAAGAGGGAGTTAGATGTGGCCCTTGTGGCTAAGGGGATCAGGGGGTATGGAGAGAAGGCAGGTACGGGATACTGAGTTGGATGATCAGCCATGGTCATATTGAATGGCGGTGCAGGCTCGAAGGGCCGAATGGCCTCTACTCCTGCACCTAATATCTATGTTTCTATAAACCATTTTTAACAAATCCACTCTGAAGAAGGTTCTCGAATACACTGGAATTTAAAAGGATGAGAGGGGATCTTATTGACACATATAAGAGATTATTAAGGGTTTGGACACGCTAGAGGCAGGAAATGTTCCCGATGTTGGGGGAGTCCAGAACCAGGGGCCACAGTTTATGAATAAGGGGTAGGCCATTTAGAATGGAGACGAGGAAACACTTTTTCACCCAGAGAGTTGTGAATCTGTGGAATTCTCTGCCTCAAAAATTGTCAGCCTCAGCCACTTGTCTGGATACTTTCAAGGGAGAGCTAGACAGGGCTTTTAAAGATTGCGGAGTCAGGGGATATGGAGAGAAGGCAGGAACGGGGTACTGATTGGGGATGATCAGCCATGATCACATTGAATGGTGGTGCTGGCTCGAATGGCCGAATGGCCTCCTCCTGCACCAATCTATTATCTATTGAAACATCACCTATCTATGTTTTCCACAGATGCTGCCTGACCCGCTGAGTTACTCCAGCACTCTGTGAAACGTCACCTATCCATGTTCTCCACAGATTCTGCCTGACCCACTCAGTTATGGTGCAGCAGCATCTATGGAGCTAAGGAAATAGGCAAGGTTTCGGGCCGAAATCCTTCTGGAAATAGGCAACGTTTCGGGCCGAAACCCTTATGGGTTTCGGCCCGAAACGTTGCCTATTTCCTTAGCTCCATAGATGCTGCCTGACCCTCTGAGTTACTCCAGCACTCTGTGAAACGTCACCTATCCATGTTCTCCACAGATGCTGCCTGACCCGCTGAGTTACTCCAGCACTCTGTGAAACGTCACCTATCCATGTTCTCCACAGATGCTGCCTGACCCACTGAGTTACTCCAGCACTCTGTGTAACGTCACCTATCCATGTTCTCCACAGATGCTGCCTGACCCGCTGAGTTACTCCAGCACTCTGTGAAACGTCACCTATCCATGTTCTCCACAGATGCTGCCTGACCCGCTGAGTTACTCCAGCACTCTGTGAAACGTCACCTATCCATGTTCTCCACAGACGCTGCCTGACCCGCTGAGTTACTCCAGCACTCTGTGTAACGTCACCTATCCATGTTCTCCACAGATGCTGCCTGACCCGCTGAGTTACTCCAGCACTCTGTGAAACGTCACCTATCCATGTTCTCCATAGATGCTGCCTGACCCGCTGAGTTACTCCAGCACTTGGTGATTTTCACTCATGATAGCAGCATCTACAGTTCCTTGGATCCCTTGACAGTGCAGATCTAAAATAGGTGTTTAATCCGTGCCCATGTTGTAGGCATCACTCCAACAAAATGTGTTTAATTAAAGGAATGTACAGGACAGAGTGAAGATTGTCTTTCATCTGGCTGGTCTCCAAGTTCAAAAAAATACCATGCTCCACTCTACCTCATACCTCACCTGCAGGTTTTGTTCTAGTTTTGAAAGTGTTTAAGAAGGAACTGCAGATGCTGGAAAAATCGAAGGTGGACAAAAATGTTGGAGAAACTCAGCGGGTGCAGCAGCATCTATGGAGCGAAGGAAATAGGCGACGTTTCGGGTCCAAACCCTTCTACAGACTGATTTGGCGTAATATCATGAGCAAAGGCTCTATATAAAGGCTCCATCTGGTGAAAAGTAGATTCAGTATTCACAGAAGACTCCCATATCGAATTGATTCACTGAAAGACACTGAGTTGGATGATCAGCCATGATCATATTGAATGGCGGTGCAGGCTCGAAGAGCCGAACGGCCTACTCCTGCACCTAATTTCTATGTTTCTATAAAGAAGTGTCTCGACCAGAAACGTCACCTATTCTTCCTTCGCTCCATAGATGCTGCCTCACCCGCTGAGTTTCTCCAGCATTTTTGACTACCTTCGATTTTTCCAGCATCTGCAGTTCTTTCCGACTACATTTTAGGTGGACAAAAGTGCTGGAGAAACTCAGCGGGTGCAGCAGCATCTATGGAGCGAAGGAAATAGGCGACGTTTCGGGCCTAAACCCTTCTTCAGACCTACACCGACTACATTTTATCTCTGTTTGTTGTGTTGTTACCTTCTCCCAGCTAACATTGATCTAGTAAGTAAGTTTTATTTATATAGCACGTTTTAAATCAACTCGGGTTGACACCAAAGTGCTTTACATAAAATAAATAATTACGTTTCTGTACATCCATTGAAAAATTAAATAAAGAAAAATGACACAAGACATAGAATTCAACACCAATGTCCCCCCACAACAGAATCAAAATGTTCCACTGTGGGGGAAGGCATCAGAAAGTTAAGTTCTCTTCCTCTGTGAATCACCCGAGGTCGGGGCCTATTGTGGCCTCCGCAGCCGTCCGATGTTTTCAGGCCCTCTTGTCGGGAAGCTGGAACTCCGGCGTCGGGTGAACACTCCTCAGCGGCTTGGAAAGTCTGGAGCGGCCGCTTCCTCCCCGGAGACCGTGGCACTCGTAGCCCTCAGGCCGCGCTGGTTGTAGCTCCGACTCTGACCATCTCGGATCCCACGCTCCGCGGTGTTTTAAATCCAGCGCCGCCCGCCCGCGGCCACAGCTCCCCAGATGTTGGACTCAGCACTCACAGGACCAGAGGGCACAGCCTCAGATTTAAAGGGCGCTCTTTTAGAAAGTTGAGGAGGAACTTCTTTAGTCAGAGGGTGGTGAATCTGTGGAACTCATTGCCACAGAGGGCTGTGGAGGACAAGTCAGTGGATATTTTTGAGGCCGAGATAGACAAATTCTTGATTAGAACGGGTGTTAAGGGTTATTTATTATTTTTTTTAGAGATATGGTGCGGAAACAGGCCCTTCGGCCCACCCACCGGGTCCGCACCGACCAGCGATCCCCGCACATTATCTCTATCCTACATCCACTAGGGACAGTTTTACATTTACACCAAGCCAATTAACCTACAAACCTGCACGTCTTTGGAGTGTGGGAGGAAACCGAAGATCTCGGACAAAACCCACGCAGGTCACGGGGAGAACGTGCAAACTCCATACAGACAGCGCCCGTAGTCGGGAACAAACCCGGGTCTCCAACGCTGCATTCGCTGTACCGCTGCGCCACCGTGACTGGGTGGTCAAGGGTTCAAGGGTTATGGTGAGAAGCCAGGAAAATGGGATTAGGAGGCAGAGATCAGGGTGGTGAATCTGTAGAATGCTTTGCCACAGACGGCTGTGGAGGCCAAGTCAGTGGATATAGTTAAAACAGAGATAGACAGATTCTTGATTAGTACGGGTGTCAGGGGTTACAGGGAGAATGGAGTTAGGAGATAGATCAGCTGTGACTGAATGGCGTAGTGGACTCGATGGGCTGAATGGCCTAATTCTACTCCTATCACTTGTGAAACTAAAGGCATCTTTGTCTCCTTCAGGTGGATGGGAAACTTTTCAATGAAAATCAGAGGAATTATTGTTGGTGTTCCAACGAACACTTCGCTCAAAATGCCAATGATCTCACATTACCGCCGAGCTCGTTATGTGCCTCATGCGTGGAAATTAGGTGCCGTGTTTCCACCTGCCTACAGTAAGTATAATATTAGATGTATCACATTCGCAGTAAAAGTGCTTTCAATACCTTGCTGATGAGAGACATGTTATGAATGCAAGACTATCTTGACATTACATCTCCAGGTACAGGAGTGTGAAAACGAACACCTCCAGATTCAGGGACAGTTTCTTCCCAGCTGTTATCAGGCAACTGAACCATCCTACCACAACCAGGGAGCAGTGCTGAACTACAGTATTATCTTTGATCGGACATTGCTGGCTTTACCTTGCACTAAATGTTGTTCCCTTATCATGTATCTGTACACTGCCAATGGCTCGATTGTAATTTGTCTTTCTGATGTGTAAGAATGGACAATAGACAATAGGTGCAGGAGTGGGCCATTCGGCCCTTCGAGCCAGCACCGCCATTCACTGAGATCATGACTGATCATCCACACTCAGTACCCCGTTCCTGCCTTCTCCCCATATCCCCATGATTCCACTATCTTTAAGAGCTCTATCCAACTCTCTCTTGAAAGTATCCAGAGAATTGGCCTTCACCGCCCTTTGAGGCAGAGAATTCCACAGACTCACAACTCTCTGTGTGAAAATGTTTTTCCTCGTCTCTGTTCTAAATGGCTTACGTCTTATTCTTAAACTGTGGCCCCTGGTTCTGGACTCCCCCAACATCGGGAACATGTTTCCTGCGTCTTAGGTGTCCAAACCCTTAATAATCTTATATGTTGCACTCCCTCAATAGCAAGAATAGAAACATAGAAACATAGAAATTAGGTGCAGGAGTAGGCCATTCGGCCCTTCGAGTCTGCACCGCCATTCAATATGATCATGACTGATCATCCAACTCAGTATCCCGTACCTGCCTTTTCTCCATACCCCCTGATCCCCTTAGCCACAAGGGCCACATCTAACTCCCTCTTAAATATAGCCAATGAACTGGCCTCAACTACCCTCTGTGGCAGAGAGTTACGGAGATTCACCACTCTCTGTGTGAAAGAATGTCCTTCCTCAAGTTCGGAGACCAAAACTACACACAATACTCCAGGTGTGGTCTCACTAGGGCCCTGTACAACTGCAGAAGGACATCTTTGCTCCTATACTCAACTCCTCTCGTATTGAAGGCCAACATGTCATTCGCTTTCTTCACTGCCTGCAGATGCTGGTTTGCACCGTAGATAGGCATAATATGCTGGCGTAACTCAGTGGGTCAGGCAGCATCTCTGGAGAGAAGGAATGGGTGATGTTTCGGGTTGACACTCTTCTTCAGAACCTGAAGAAGGGTCTCGCTCTGAAGCGTTACCCATTCCTTCTCTTCAGAGATGCTGCCTGACCCGCTGAGTTACGCCAGCCTATTGTCTTTCTGCTGATGGTTAGCACGCAACAAAAGCTTTTCACTGTGCCTCGGTACACGTGACAATAAACTAAACTGTAACTGAGGATCGTAGATATGTGCAGCACAAACCCAGGTCTGGAGGCACAAGGAACTGCAGATGCAGGTTTACCAAAAAAAAAGACACAGAGTGCTGGAGTAACTGAGCGGGTCAGGCAGCATCTGTGGAGAACATGGATAGGTGACGTTTCACAGAGGGCTGGAGTAACTCAGCGGGTCAGGCAGCATCTATGGAGCTAAGGAAATAGGCAACGTTTCGGGCCGAAACCCGTAAGGGTTTCGGCCCGAAACGTTGCCTATTTCCAGAAGGATTTTGGCCCGAAACGTTGCCTATTTCCTTAGCTTATAGATGCTGCTGCACCATAACTGAGTGGGTCAGGCAGCATCTGTGGAGAACATGGATAGGTGACGTTTCACAGAGTGCCGGAGTGACTCAACGGGTCAGGCAGCATCTGTGGAGAACATGGATAGGTGATGTTTCAGGTCAGGACCCTTCTTAGGTCTGATTGTAGGAGGGAGGAGAAAGTTCACAAATGATAGGCCATTCAGCCCATCGAGTCCACTCTGCCATTCAATCATGCCTGATCTCTGCCTCCTAATCCCATTCTCCTGCCCTCTCCCCATAAACCTTGACACCCGTTCCAATCAAGAATTTGTCTATCTCTGCCTTAAAAAATATCTACTGACTTGGCCTCCACAGCCCTCTGTGGCAATGAGTTCCACAGATTAACTACCCTCTGACTAAAGAAGTTCCTCCTCACCTTCTTTCTGAAAGAGCACACTTTAATTCTGAGGCTGTGACCTCTGGTCCTAGACTCTCCCACTAGTGGAAACATCCTCTCCACATCCACTCTATCCAGGCCTTTCACTATTCTGTAAGTTTCAAGAAAGCTGGAAGAGAGGAGAGCATGTTCCGTAAATCTCTATTCCCGCTACAAGCCTCTTAAACGCCACCACCATATCTGCCTCCGCCACCACCACCACCACCCCTGGCAGCGCGTTTCACGCACCCACCACCCTCTGTGTAAACAAACGTGCATCTCCTTTAAACTCTGCCCCTCTCACCTTAAACCTGTGGCCTCTCATCCCTGATATTTCCTCTCTGGGGTCCATCACTATGCACCTTTTCCATCCAGGTACTTGTCCAAACATCTTTATACCTGCATAGGAAAGAACTGCAGATTCTGGTTTACGCCAAAGATGGGCATAAAATGCTGGAGTAACTCAGCGGGGTCAGGCAGCATCTCTGGAGAAATAAATAAGGCTGGGTGATGTCTCTGGTCAGGACCCTTCTCGAGATGTCTGAAGTGAAATGTTTGAAGAAGGGTCACCAAGCCTTGATCTCCACAGATGCTGCCTGACCTGCTGAGTTACTCCAGCACTCTGTGAAACGTCACCTATCCATGTTCTCCACAGATGCTGCCTGACCCACTCAGTTATGGTGCAGCAGCACCTATGGAGCTAAGGAAATAGGCAACGTTTCGGGCCAAAATCCTTCTGGAAATAGGCAACGTTTCGGGCTGAAACCCTTACGGGTTTCGGCCCGAAACGTTGCCTATTTCCTTAGCTCCATAGATGCTGCCTGACCCTCTGAGTTACTCCAGCACTCTGTGAAACGTCACCTATCCATGTTCTCCACAGATGCTGCCTGACCCGCTGAGTTACTCCAGCGTTTTGTATCACTCACTCAGATTCACCTGAGCCTGGTTTGTGGATAAGGCTGTTTACTGACTTTGTGCCAAGTTTGCAGGTTCAGTATGCGGTCACCACCTTCTATCAAGAGGTAAACACTGCTGCTGGGCAGTGTGGAGACGGAGTCATCGCGGGTGGGGGCAGTGAGAGAACTGAACACGGAACTTGGACAAGGACACATTCTTCCCATGGTTCTGTGACCCTGATACCAATCACCTGAGAGGGTGGGAAAATATATTTGGACAGCTCTTTAAATATTTAAAACCACAACAAGAAAGGACTTAAGTAATGTAAGATTTAAGTTGTCAGAAATATCACAGCTCTTTAGTTGAGATTAATTTAGAGATACAGCGCGGAAACAGGCCATTCGGCCCACCAGGTCCACGCCCACCAGCGATCCCTGCACATTAACACTATCCTACACACACAGTAGGGACAATTTACATTTACACCAGGCCGATTAACCTACAAAACTGCACGCCTTTGGAGTGTGGGAGGAAACCGAAGATCTCGGAGAAAACCCACGCATGTCACGGGGAGAACGTGCAAACTCCGTACAGACAGCACCCGTAGTCAGGATTGAACCCGAGTCTCTGGCGCTGTGAGGCAGCAACTCTACCGCTGCGCCACCGTGACCGCCCTTTATTCCAGTCCATGCTGGTTATATTTTTCTAGATACTAGAAACTGTAGATTAGTTTAATTTAGTTAAGAGAAACAGCGCGGAAACTGGCCCTTCGGCCCACTGAGTGAGTCCACCCCGACCAGCGACCCCCCCCGTACACTAGCTCTATCCGACACACACACTAGGGACAATTTACAGGTAAATTAAACTGCAAACCTGCACGTCTTTGGAGTGTGGGAGGAAACCGGATAAAACACACGCAGGTCACGGGGAGAACGTGCAAACTCTGCATAGACAGCAACCGTAGTCGTTCAAGTCGTTCCCTGTCGGACGATTCTTCAAAAAAAACACAGAGTGCTGGAGTAACTCAGCAGGTCAGGCAGCATCTGTGGAGAACATGGATAGGTGACGTTTCACAGAGTGCTGGAGTAACTCAGCGGGTCAGGCAGCATCTGTGGAGAACATTGATAGGTGACGTTTCGGGTCGGGACCCTTCTTCAGACTGTTGCAGTATTAGAAACATAAAAACATAGAAAATAGGTGCAGGAGTAGGCCATTCGGCCCTTCGAGCCTGCACCGCCATTCAATATGATCATGGCTGATCATCCAACTCAGTATCCCGTACCTGCCTTCTCTCCATACCCTCTGATCCCCTTAGCCACAAGGGCCACATTTAACTCCCTCTAATATATAGCCAATGAACTGGCCTCGACTACCCTCTGTGGCAGAGAGTTCCACAGATTCACCACTCTCTGTGTGAAAAATGTTCTTCTCGTCTCGGTCATAAAGGATTTCCTGCTTATCCTTAAGCTGTGACCCCTTGGGTAGATCTACTATGAAGAACCACCACCAACATGATGGGCAGAGCTGGATTACAACAACAGCACTTTATACTTTAACTCTTAATTCCTCTATCCTTTATCTGTACACTGTGGACAGCTCGATTGTAATCAAGTATTGTCTTTCCGCTGACTGGTTAGCATGCAACAGAAAAATTTTACACGTGACAATAAACTAAACTAAACTAAACTAAACTAAACGGCACGGTGACACAGCAGTGGAGTTGTTTCCTCACAGCGCCAGAGACCCAGGTTTGATCCCGACTACGTGCGCTGTCTGTACGGAGTTTGCACGTTCTCCCCGTGACCTGCGTAGGTTTTCTCCGAGATCTTCGGTTTCCTCCCACACTCCAAAGACGTGCAGGTCTGCAGGTTAACTGGCTTGGTATAAATGTAAAATTGCCCCTAGTGGGTGTAGGGTAGTGTTAGTGTGCGGGGATCACTGGTCAGGGCGGACTCGATGGGCCGAAGGGCCTGTTTCCGCGCAGTACCTTTAAACTAAAATCTAATAAACTGAACAATATGGACTCGTGTCATGATTTGAGAAGGTGCCAGTCAGCGATCAGTCATCTCACTGTCGCAGAAGAACCTTGTGCTGGGAATTAAATTAATTGCAAGAAAATATTAGTTGGATGCATTGTGATGTATTTAAGCTCCCCCACAGGGCAGGGACTGTCTTGTATGGAATAGACCGTGTAGAGCAGGCTATTCAAAACGCAGGAACTATCAACACCTGGTGAAGCAGAGTTTCAGGGATTAAACAAGCCCTGAATCACGTAATCTTAAATAAACAAGAGTTGAGATGATATCTGTGTTTGCCAATGCTGACAAAAGCGTCCGTGGGGATTTCTTGATCAACGGAATGACTCTGCAAAGGGATTAATGTAGAACAAACAGATAAACATTATCTGCCAATGTGCTGCAGTATCGGCTGATAGCTGGTGAACACACACTTGTATTGAATGACTTTTGAAGCCAGTCAAGGGTTGTAATGTGTAGGAAGGAACTGCAGATGCTGGTTTAAACCGAAGATAGACACAAAGTGCTGGAGTAACTGAGCAGCAACTCTGGAGATAAAAGAATGGGTGACGTTTAGGGTCGGGACCCTTCTGAATGGCTCGATGGGCCGAGTGGCCTACTGCTGCCCCTATTGTCTGTTGATGTGTTGTACAAAGTGCTGCATTGTTTCATTTTGTTCAAAAGGGATTTCGAGGCAGCACGGTGGCGCAGCGGGTGGAGCTGCTGCCTTGTAGCACCAGGGACCCGGGTTCGATCCAGACTACGGGTGCAGTCTATATGAAGTTTCTACATTCTCCCTGTGACCTGCGTGGGTTTTCTCCGGGTGCTCGGGTTTCTTCCCACACTCCGAAGCCGCGTGTACGGGGCGATCGCTGGTCGGCGCGGACTCATTGGGCCGGAAGGGCCCGTCTCCACACTGTGTCTCTGAAGTTTAAAGTCTAAGTTAATGGGCAAAGTGGAAAGTTTAGAGTGGATGAAACAGATCGTTCAACATATAACATACCCTGAGCTCTGCCAGGGGTTATACATGCGTGTAGTGTGTGAGAATCAACATCCCGCTTAATATCTCACCTGATATTTATTTCCAATAGTTTCCTGCTTCACTGAAGCTCAACTACTGCACAGTGAAATTGTCCAATAGACAATAGACAATAGGTGCAGGAGGAGGCCATTCGGCCCTTCGAACCAACACCACCATTCAATGTGATCATGGCTGATCATCCCCAATCAGTACCCTGTTCCTGCTTTCTCCCTATATCCCTTGATTCCGTTAGCCCTAAGAGCTAGGTAGACACAAAATGCTGGAGTAACTCAGCGGGTCAGGCAGCATCTGTGGAGAACATGGATAGGTGATGTTTCACAGAGTGCTGGAGTAACTCAGCGGGTCAGGCAGCATCTGTGGGGAACATGGATAGGTGACGTTTCACAGAGTGCTGGAGTAACTCAGCGGGTCAGGCAGCATCTGTGGGGAACATGGATATGTGATGTTTCGGGTCAGGACCTTTCTTCAAACTGATAAGTCTGAAGAAGGGTCCTGGCCTGAAACGTCACCTGCTTGCATTACTGCAGCATTTGGTGTCTGCAGATTGATGATGTAAGGTTTCTAACCCTGGAATGTGTGTGTGGATTAACATATGATGAGCGTTTGTCGGCACTGGGCCTGTACTCGCTGGGGTTTAGAAGGATGAGGGGGCACCTCATTGAAACGTACAAAATATTGAAAGGCCTGGATAGAGTGGATGTGGAGAGGATGTTTCCACTAGTGGGAGAGTCTAGGAGGAGAGGTCACAGCCTCAGAGTTAAAGGACGTTCTTTTAGGAAGGAGATGAGGAGAAATCTCTTCAGCCAGAGGTGGTGAATCTGTGGAATTCATTGCCACACAAGGCTGTGGAGGCCAAGTCAGTGGGTGATTTTTAGGACACATATTTGTCATGTGATTGTATTTTTGGATGTGATTCTTGAAACGTGAGTATTAGCCACAATGCTCATCTTTGATTAATAACGTAAGGTCTTTAACAGCCAGAAGAAATCTGAGCTGCTCCAACACCGGCTTCCTGTGACCTCCTGGTTTTAATCATTTCCACCAGCCTGCCCAAGATCCAACGGTTCCCTCCCGAACCTTCTCTGCCTCAACCAGAGAGCAGTGCTGAACTACTATCTACCTCATTGGTGACCCCTGGGTTATTCTTGATCGGACTTTGCTGGCGTTACTTTGCACTAAACGTTATTCCCTTATCCTGTATCTGTGCAATCTTCTAGGAGGACTTAGAGAAAACCCACTAGGGACAATTTATACATTTACCAATTTACCTACAATCCTCCACGTCTTTGGAGTGTGGGAAGAAACTGAAAATCTCGGGGAAAACCCACGCAGGTCACGGGGAGAACGTACAAACTCCGTACAGACACCAGCCATAATCGGGATCGAACCCGGGTGAGTCCAGACTCCCTCTCCCCTGACTCTCAGTCTGAAGAAGGGTCTCGACCCGAAACGTCACCCTTTCCTTCTCTCAGAGATGAAACCGAACCTCTCAGAGAGTTTCTTAGGCAGTGTGAACTGTGAGGAGGATGCTATGAGAATGCAGGGTGACTTGGACAGGTTGCGGGAGTGGGCAGATGCATGGCAGATGAAGTTTAATGTGGATAAATGTGAGGTTATCCACTTTGGTAGCAAAAACAGGAAGGCAGATTACTATCTAAATGGCGTCAAGTTGGGAAAAGGGGAAGTACAACCGTCATCAGTCTATGTTCATCAGTCTATGAAAGTAAGCATGCAGGTACAGCAGGCAGTGAAGAAAGCCAATGGCATGTTGGCCTTCATAACAAGAGGAGTCGAATATAGGAGCAAATAGGTCCTTCTGCAGTTGTACAGGGACCACACCTGGAGTATTGTGTGCAGTTTCGGTCCCCTAATTTGAGGAAGGACATTATTACTATTGAGGGAGTGCAGCGTAGGTTCACGAGATTAATTCCCGGGATGGTGGGACTGTCATATGTTCAGAGAATGGAGCGCTGTGGGCTTGTACACTCTGGAGTTTAAAGAATGAGAGGGGATCTTCATGAAACATATAAGATTATTAAGAGGATTGGACACGCTAGAGGCAGGAAACATGTTCCCGATGTTGGGGGAGTCCAGAACCAATCGCCACAGTTTAAGAATAGGGGGTAAGCCATTTAGAACGGAGATGAGGAAACACTTTTTCACCCAGAGAGTTGTGAATCTGTGGAATTCTCTGCCTCAGAAGGCGGTGGAGGCCAATTCTCTGGATGCTGTCAAGAGAGAGTTAGGTAGAACTCTTATAGGTAGCTGAGTCTGGGGATATGGGGAGAAGGCAGGAACGGGGTACTGATTGGTGATGATCAGCCATGATCACATTGAATGGCGGTGCTGGCTCGAAGGGCCGAATGGCCTACTCCTGCACCTATTGTCTATTGCTTACCTCGATACACGTGACAATAAACTGAACTGACTGAACTGACGGCCTCTTTGCTTGTCCATCTGGCAGTAGGAACCTCTCCAATATCTGTGCTTGGCTGAGTTTTTGCTCATTTCCTTGTTGTATCTCCCCACCCCCCCCCCCCCCCCCCCCCCCCCCCCCCCCCCCGTTGGCCTTTGGTTAAAGCTGCAACTCATCAAAAGGCACAAGTATATCAAGTGCTGACTGCGTTTTTTTTAATCATAGGCCGATCTGACGAGTTACAGGTTAGAAACATATCACTAGTGTCAGCTTCCCTGCATTGAATAATTCTAGGCTGGGGCAGCAGAATCAGAGGCCATTTGGCCCATTATACTTGTGCTGGTTTCTCCAAATAATCCAAAAATCACTCGTGTAGATTTTATAGAGATGTACAACATCATGAGAGGAATAGATCGGGTAGTCTCTTGCCCAGAGTAAGCAGATGGGGAACCAGGGAACATAGGTTTCAGGTGAGGGGGGGAAGAGATTTAATAGGAACCATATAACAAACCATTTAACAATTACAGCACGGAAACAGGCCATCTCGGCCCTACAAGTCCGTGCCGAACAAATGTTTTCCCCCTTAGTCCCACCTGCCTGCACTCATACCATAACCCTCCAGTCCCTTCTTATCCATATGCCTATCCAATTTATTTTTAAATGATACCAATGAACCTGCCTCCACCACTTCCACTGGGAGCATCATTCCACACAGCTACCACTCTCTGAGTAAAGAAGTTAGGGGTCATGTTACCCCTAAACTTCTGTCCCTTAATTCTCAAGTCATGTCCCTCTTGTTTGAATCTTCCCTACTCTCAGTGGGAAAAGCTGGTCCACATCAACTCTGTCTATCCCTCTCATCATTTTAAAGACCTCTATCCAGTCCCCCCTTAACCTTCTGCGCTCCAGAGAATAAAGACCTAACTTATTCAACCTTTCTCTGTAACTTAGTTGTTGACCTGAGGGGTAACTTTTTCACACAAAGGGTGATGGGTGCAAGGACGAGCTGCCAGAGGAGGTAGTTGAGGCTGGGACTATCCCAACGTTTAAGAGACAGTTAGACAGGTACATGGATAGTACAGGTTTGGAGGGACATAGGCCAAATGTAAGCAGGTGGGACTAGTGTAGCTGGGGCATGTTGGGCTGTAAAGGGCCTGTACCACTAGGCGATCTTTTTGGCAACTGCCGGCATCATTGACTCACGTCACTGAAAAACTTGTGGCGTGATGCGTCCGTGACGTGGCGTGATGCGAGCGTGACGTGGCGTGATAACGTATAGACGCGCGGCGTTTTTTCAAGTGTCGCCACATTTTTTCCTGTCGCCGCTGGATTTTGAAACGTTTTAAATCTTTCGGCGACCCTGATATGACACCGGCAGTCGCCGAGAAAAATCACCAAGTGGGACAGGCCCTTCAGACTCTGTGACTAAACAATACACAATAGACAATAGACAATAGGTGCAGGAGTAGGCCATTCGGCCCTTCGAGCCAGCACCGCCATTCAATATGATCATGGCTGATCATCCCCAATCAGTACCCCGTTCCTGCCTTCTCCCCATATCCCCTGACTCCACTATCTTTAAGAGCCATATCCAGCTCTCTATTGAAAGCATCCAGAGAACCGGCCTCCACCGCCCTCTGAGGCCGAGAATTCCACAGACTCACCACTCTCTGTGTGAAAAAGTGTTTCCTTGTCTCTGTTCTAAATGGCTTACTTCTTATTCTTAAACTGTGGCCCCTGGTTCTGGTCTCCCCCAACATCAGGAACATGTTTCCTGCCTCTAGCGTGTCCAAACCCTTAATAATCTTTTATGTTTCAATGAGATGCCCTCTCATCCTTCTAAGCTCCAGAGTGTACAAGCCCAGCTGCTCCATTCTCTCAGCATATGACAGTCCCGCCATCCTGGGAATTAACCTGGTGAACCTACGCTGCACTCCCTCAATAGCAAGAATGTCCTTCCTCATAATTAGGGGACCAAAACTGCACACAATACTCCAGGTGTGGTCTCACTAGGGCCCTGTACAACTGCAGAAGGACCTCTTTGCTTTAATATTCGACTCCTCTTGTTGTAAAGGCCAACATGCCCTTCGCTTGTGACTCTGTGACCGTGACGCTATAAGCACCTTGGTGAGGTGAGAAACTCACCTTTAATCCACTTGCAACCTGTGGGAAGCCTGGGAATCTTTGTGGGAACCACCGGATTAAAAGAAAAAGGCAAAGTGCAAAAGTAGAATGAATCGGGGATGTTAATAAGTGACTTTCTTTCTTTGCGTAGTGCAAGGTTCTGTGGACAAGCTCATAGTGGCCGTGGGTACTGGCTACAAGAACCTGTTTGACAAGTCAACTATCGTAAAACTCCCCACTATATCAGCCCCTATCTCTGAAAAGGTGTTTGCTGGGCATATCTTTCACAACGCTGAGTTTATGTTTCAACGCTGAGTTTATATTTCTTCTTGCAGCCTGACGGAGGGAAACAATGTTCTCGCCAGCCACACTCTGCCCAGCTCTGGATTCTATCTGCCTGTAAAATATCACAGGCAAACCACGGGTCACGGCTGAAACCCTTCACACTGACTAAATAGTTACAATTGATGCTGTTTGTTTCCAGACAAAATAAATGAATGGATTCATCCACATCAATCTTTCTCCAGATAGGAGATGCCATTTGTCTGTACCAGAGCAATCGTTCACGTTTGTTTTCGGCCCGAAACGTCACCTATTCCTTCTAGTCCAAAGCAAGCGCTGTCTGCGGAGGGCGCTCAGCATCGCCAAGGACTGCTCTCACCCCAACCATGGACTGTTTACCCTCCTACCATCCGGGAGGCGCTACAGGTCTCTCCGTTGCCGAACCAGCAGGTCGAGGAACAGCTTCTGTTTCCGGCGGCTGTCACTCTACTCATGAACGTACCTCGGTGACTGCCAATCACGGTTTCCCCCCCCCCCGGACACTTATTATGTTTTTTTTAATTCAAATCGTTTGCTATGTCGCTCTTCAAGGGAGATGCTAAATGCATTTCGTTGTCTCTGTACTGTACACTGACAATGACAATTAAAATTGAATCTGAATCTGAATCTGAATCTGAATCTCTCCACAGATGCTGCCTGACCCGCTGAGTTACTCCAGCACTCTGTGAAACGTCACCTATCCATGTTCTCCACAGATGCTGCCTGACCCACTCAGTTATGGTGCAGCAGCATCTATGGAGCTAAGGAAATAGGCAACTTTTCGGGCCGAAATCCTTCTGGAAATAGGTAACGTTTCGGGCCGAAATCCTTCTGGAAATAGGCAACGTTTCGGGCCGAAACCCTTATGGGTTTCGGCCCGAAACGTTGCCTATTTCCTTAGCTCCATAGATGCTGCCTGACCCGCTGAGTTACTCCAGCACTCTGTGGGTAATATTGTTCATCTAGTGACACTCATGGACAAAGGTGTGAAATAGAGAGACATAGATAGTTGTTCGGCACGGACTTGTAGGGCCGAGATGGCCTGTTTCCGTGCTGTAATTGTTATATATGGTTATATATATATATAGATTGCTGGAGGAACTCTGCGGGTGGGTCGGAGACATATTTGTTGACGCTGCTTCCAAGGTCCAGCTACTGAGTTTAAAACTAACCAATTCACACACAACGGTGAGATCATCTGTTTTGAAGATAGTGGTTGAAAGATAAATGTTGCCCTTGACCTCATGAGAAATGCCATCTCTTCCTGATTAGTGGAGACCTTTGTCACGGTGCAAACAGGCCCTGAGATAAGGAACAGCTTTTTCCACTAGTAGTAGCTCCACTCAATAACCAAAAATCTGTAGCCTCCTTTTGCGCTGGT